>NC_044040.1:4869785-5140487 GCF_901765095.1 Microcaecilia unicolor | reverse complement strand
CCTTCAGCCCTAATCACTTCATCTCTTCTCAGGAAATCTCATCTACCCAACTTGACATTTCGTTTTTAGATTGTAAGCTCTTCTGAGCAGGGACCGTCCTTATTCGTTAATTTGTACAGCGCTGCGTAACCCTTGTAGCGCTCTAGAAATGTTAAGTAGTAGTAGTAGTAGTAGTAGTGGATTTGTCTTCCACACATGGGCTGGGAGTGCTGCCTCTGTTGCTGACCCAGGCAGAAGACCTGACCCAAGAACTGAATTCAGGCTGTTTAAAACATATAGTGAAGAGAAAGAATTCCACACTGACTTTTATTGTAATGTGGCCCAGCTTTAACGATGTGTGAGACGAAAGGACCATTCCCAAAGAGGCTGATGAGTTTCCTGTACAGTCAGCTGCTGCGAGTTAAACAGTGATGCTAAGTAAAGCAACGTCTGAGAGACTGATCGAAGGAGAACTTCATTTTCCCACAGCTTCCTGTGTGTTAGTGCTCTGAGGTGAAAATCATAATACATAAGTATTGCCATACTGGGACAGACCGAAGGTCCATCAAGCCCAGCATCCTGTCTCCAACAGTGGCAAATCCGGTCACAAGTACCTGGCAAGATCCCAAAACAGTACAGTACATTTTATGCTGCTTATTGTAGAAATAAGCAGTGGATTTTCCCCAAGTCCACTTTAATAATGGCTTATGGATTTTTCTTTTAGGAAGCTATCCAAACCTTTTTTAAACCCCGCTAAGCCAACTGTTTTTACTACGTTCTCTGGCAATGAATTCCAGAGTTTAATTACACATTGATGAAGAAATATTTTCTCCGATTCCTTTTAATTTACTACTTTGTAGCTTCATCGCATGCCCCCTAGTCCTAGTATTTTTGGAAACAGTAAACAACGATTCATGTCTACCCGTTGCACTCCACTCATTATTTTATAGACTTCTATCATGTCTCCCCCCTCAACCTCTTTTCTCCAAGCTGAAGAGCCCTAGCCACTTTAGCCTTTCCTCATGGGAAGTAGTCCCATCCCCTTTATCATTTTCATTGCCTTTCTCTGTACCTTTTCTAATTCTACTCTATCTTTTTGAGAACCCTTCAGAACTCTCCACCATCCCCCCTATCATTGCAATTCATGAATGCAACCAGGGCCGGTCTTAGGCCGAGGCGGCCACAAGTCTGCCTCAATGCCTGCAGTGACAAACCTTTCTCTGCCTCCTCCCTCCCGCGTGAGTCTTGCACCTTCCCCCGTTCTTGCCCATCCACGTGGTCACTCGTTTTTAAAGCTCTGAGGCGTTCTCCCTCCGAGTCCACACCGGCGATTCACATAGCCAGCCTTCTGCCAGCGTCGGTGCGGGCCTCTCCCTCAGACACGTCCCACCTCTGCGCAAGACAGGAAGTTGCATTAGAGGAGGCAGGACGTGTCTGAGGAGAGGCTCCGACGCTGGCAGAAGGCAGGCTATGTGAATCGCCGGTGTCAGGAGAACGCCTCAGGACTTTACAAACGAGCAACCACGCAAATGGGCGAGAGCGGGCGAAGAGACAGACCTGGAGGGGGAGGGGAGAAGCTGCCCGAGCTGGGTATGGATGGCTGAGGGGGGGCAGGGAGAAGAGGGTTGCTGGACATGGGTGGATGAAGGGAGAGGGCAGGGGGAGAGGGGGGTTGCTGGACATGGGTGGGGGGAGGGCAGGGGAGAGGAGGGTTGCTGGACATGGGTGGATGGAGGGAGGGCAGGGGAGAGGAGGGTTGCTGGACATGGGTGGATGGAGGGGAAGCAGGGGAGAGGAGGGTTGCTGGACATGGGTGGATGGAGCGGAGGAAGACTGGAAGAAATTCACATGGATGGAGGGAGGGAAGAGGAGAATCTGGACATAGATGGAGTGGAGGGCAGAAGAGAGGAGAAATGTTGGACAGGAATGGAGGGAAGGAAAGACAAGGAAGGAGATGCACATGGATGGAGGGAAGGGAGAGGAGAAATGCTGGACATGGATGTAGGGAGGGGAGGAAAGTAGATGCACATGGATGGAGGGAGTGAGGAGAAATGCTGGATATGGATGGAGGGCAAATTGCTGAATTTAAGGGCTGGATCGAACACTTTGAAGCAGATGCTGAAACTGGAAAAGGATAGGGACAGGGCTACAGATGGTAGACAGGACACATAAGGACACAGGAGGATGGGGACATGGTGAGAGAAAAATATCAAATGGAAAGAAGACACTGCATAAAACAGAAGACACTGGGACCAAAGCAATAGAAAAACTAAATGATCAGACAACAAAGGTAGAAAAAAGTATTTTATTCAGAATTTATTAATTGGAATATGTCAGCTTTTGGAAATGTGCATCTGTGATATTTTGCATGTAAGTTTCAATTTTTCTAGTATTGCTGCATGCTGAGTCTGACTCTTGAGGTAACTTTCCAGTTCAGTATTTTGCCTTCATATCTGTTGTGTCATGTGTTTTTCATGTGTGATCAAGGTGCAGTATTCTGCTAGCGTGTAGTATTTGCAGCCCTTTTTGTTTTTTTTTTTTTCACTAGGTTGTGTACTGGTATTTTAGAGCCTGGTGTAATTACAGTACTGCCTTTCCACTCATAAGGTTGTAGCTCTCCTTTCCTTGGAATTAGTGCTGTTATGGTTTGGTAAGGTTATGAGTGTGTTTTTGCACAAGTTTGTGTATAGTGTTTTGCAGTGGAGAGATTTGTGTTGGCCTTACTAAGGTGGCACCAAAACACCAGAAAGGGTGTAGAGCCTAAATCATGACACACTACCTCTTGAAGGATCTACATATGGTCATTAATAAAAGGAACTCATTGTGAACACTATCCACCTTAAAAGGTGTTTTGTGGCTCTACATGAGAATTGTGATATTATGATCCCTTGTTCATATTGTTGACGGTCTGCATTTTCCGTATGGGTGGTATATTGGTGTATTAGGTTCTGCCCAGTGTAATATTTATGGTACAGTAAGGTTCTGAGTGTGTTTTTGCACAAATTGTGCATAGTGTTTTGCAGTTGAGCGATTGTGGTTAGTATATGCTTTGAGCAACCACTTTATTCTTTCATATGATACATATCTAATATCTAAATTTAAAACTCTATCTCTAATATAGCTGATTTATGGAAACATAAATGTGTTGTGGTTTTGTCTTTAATGGGAACCTATGCACTTACATCTTTTTTGGCTACTTGGGGTTGGGGATCTCTGTGTTGCCTCTCTGGTTTGATGGGTTACAGAGTAATAGGGGAATTTGAAAGTACTGAATCTTTTCTTAATATTTTTCCTTTATTCTCCTTTGTTATGAGAATTGGAACTACTAATTGTAGTGGACTTGAACTGAATAATTTCTGGGGAGGGGGGGTTTCATGATAGCATTGTGCTTATTATTTCAATCAGTTTTTCTGTACAAGTTTAGCTTCATTTGTCTTTATTTGAAATTTCATAAATAAAAATTTTCTAAAAATTGAATAATCTTACCAATGGGGTGGAGCTAGGGTAGGGCGGGGCTAAGATGGGGCCCCTCCAAATTGGTCTGCACAGGGCCCTGCACTTGCTATGATTGGCCCTGAATGCAACAGCAGGTCAGATTCCAACATGTACATTTCTATAGGAAGCCTTATTGCGGAATCAGTTGTCAGTGATTTCTACATTGATCTGTGATGAATTTTGAGTACCACAGTCAGCTGTACACAGTGTTCTTCCTGACCCATAGGAAGCGAGATTCACACGAGATATCCTAAACCTGTTATAACATAAATAACATAAGAGTTGCCATACTGGGACAGACTGAAGGTCCATTAAGCCCAGTATCCTGTTTCCAACAGTGGCCAATCCGGTCACAAGCACCCGGCAAGTACCCAGAAGAGTTAAAACAGATTTTATGCTGCTTATCATGTGCATTGTCCCAAGTGCATCTTAATAATGGCTTATGGACTTTTAGGAAATTAGCCAAACCTTTTTTTAAACCCTGCTAAGCTAACTTGCTTTACCACGTTCTCTGGTAGCGAATTCCAGAGTTTAATTACATGTTGAGTGAAGAAATATTTTCTCCGGCTTGTTTTCAATTTACTGCTTTATAGCCTGACCCATAGGATGCGAGATTCACACGAGATATCCTAAACCTGTTATAACATAACATAAGCGTTGCCATACTGGGACAGACTGAAGGTCCATTAAGCCCAGTATCCTGTTTCCAACAGTGGCCAATCCGGGTCACAAGCACCCGGCAAGAACCCAAAAGAGTAAAAACAGATTTTATGCTGCTTATCATGTGCATTGTCCCAAGTGCATCTTAATAATGGCTTATGGCCTTTTCTTTTAGGAAATTAGCCAAACCTTTTTTAAACCCTGCTAAGCTAACTGCTTTTACCACGTTCTCTGGTAGCGAATTCCAGAGTTTAATTACATGTTGAGTGAAGAAATATTTTCTCCGGCTTGTTTTCAATTTACTGCTTTATAGCCTGACCCATAGGATGCGAGATTCACACGAGATATCCTAAACCTGTTATAACATAACATAAGCGTTGCCATACTGGGACAGACTGAAGGTCCATTAAGCCCAGTATCCTGTTTCCAACAGTGGCCAATCCGGGTCACAAGCACCCGGCAAGTACCCAGAAGAGTTAAAACAGATTTTATGCTGCTTATCATGTGCATTGTCCCAAGTGCATCTTAATAATGGCTTATGGACTTTTAGGAAATTAGCCAACCTTTTTTAAACCCTGCTAAGCTAACTGCTTTTACCACGTTCTCTGGTAGCGAATTCCAGAGTTTAATTACATGTTGAGTGAAGAAATATTTTCTCCGGCTTGTTTTCAATTTACTGCTTTATAGCCTCATTTAAACAAGCCGGAGAAAATAATTCTTCACTCAACGCGTAACATTAAGGACAGGGCAGATTCAGCGCTGCTTGCTATTATTACACTATGAGGGTAATTTTATAAGGGGGGCTCAAGCACATATACTGCACCTCTTCCTTTGGGAAGCAGAAACAATATTTAAAATGCTCTGAAGCAGGTTTCATCCTGTGCTGGTGAGATCAGATGCACCAAGTCAAAGGGAAACTGTACCTGTTGTCTACCAACTTGGGCAAATCTCTTCATAATGGAGGTTAAGCCCAATAAATAAATACACAAAATATAGCAATAGGTGTGCGACACTGGTTAGTCTGAAGCCTTCCCAGTAAGCCAGTCTGCTGTTATCTAGGAACTGCTTGTCCTGTGACCTGTCACGACGCAGAGTTCTTTGAACTGGACAAATGCGAGCGGCGATGTGCTACGATTGAACCTTTCCAGGTACACGTCAGCGAATGAACTAATCTAAACCAATCAGCAATGGTACAAAGGCTTGTGGCCCCGTGGGACAACGGATGGCAGTGGTGGGTACAACTGCCCCAGATATTTCAGAACAGTTTAAAGGACAGACACAATTCGCTCCGACTACTCAGTTGAGACTAGAATATGACACATAAGTACATAAGTAATGCCATACTGGGAAAACACCAAGGTCCATCGAGCCCAGCATCCTGTCCACGACAGAGGCCAATCCAGGCCAAGGGCACCTGGCAAGCTTCCCAAACGTACAAACATTCTATACATGTTATTCCTGGAATTGTGGATTTTTCCCAAGTCCATTTAGTAGTGGTTTATGGACTTGTCCTTTAGGAAACCGTCTAACACTTTTTAAAACTCTGCCAAGATAACCGCCTTCACCACGTTCTCCGGCAACGAATTCCAGAGTTTAATTGCGCGTTGGGTGAAGAAACATTTTCTCTGAATTGTTCTAAATTTACTACCTGTAATTTCATCGCATGTCCCCTAGTCCTAGTTTTTTGGAAAGCGTGAACAGACACTTCACATCCACCTGTTCCATTCCACTCATTATTTATATACCTCTATCATGTCTCCCCTCAGCCGTCTCTTCTCCAAGCTGAAAAGCCGTAGCCTCCTTAGTCTTTCTTCATAGGGAAGTCGTCCCATCCCCGCTATCATTTAGTCGCCCTTCGCTGCACCTTTTCCAATTCTACTATATCTTTCTTGAGGTGCGGCGACCAGAATGAACACAATACTCAAGGTGCGGTTGCACCATTGAGCGATACAATGGTTGGAAGTGTTAGAGCTCTAAACCCTGCAGTCTATTTTTGTGAGATTTAAGAATTACAATGAAATGGTTCTGTTGCACTTTTACAGCCCTAACAATGGCATTGGGGTGGGGGGGGTAAAGTTGGAAGGAGCACCAGTTAAAACTCTATTCACCTTACTGGACAGACTGGCTGGGCCATTTCAGTCTTTATCTGAGTCATCAAGGGGCCATTTTACTAAGCTGCGTAGCTGCCTTTTGCGCGCCCAATGTCGCCAATTCAGAGCAATCGCCCAGCTACTGTGTGGCCCTGGCGGTAATTCATTTTTTTTATGCGCGCCCACTATGCGTGCTGGAAAATTTCCAGCACACGGCGCTAACCGGGCAGTAATTGGAATTATACGTGCGCTGATGATTACCACCCGGTTAACGCACGAGACCTTACCGCTAAGTGAATGGGTGGCGGTAAGGTCTCAGGCTCAAAATGGACGTGCGCCAATTTTCATTTTGTCGCATGCCCATTTTCAGCCAAAAAAAAGGGCCTTTTTTGCAGGTATGCTGAAAAATAAACCTGGGCGTGTCCGATTCGTGCGTGTACACCAGCACAAGCCACTTTTCGGTGCACCTTAATAAAAGGACCCCTATACTCCTATGTTAGATTCTGCTGCCGAGCTGCATCCTGTCATTAAGAGTTGCTGAAGGCCTCCACCTTTGGAAGCAGCCACATTCTGCCATCCCCCGCTTCACCTTACAGGGCCCACCCTGGCACATCTACCATCACCTTTTTATCCTTATAAACAATGACTGCTACATTACCTACCCACTGCAACCTACCCAGCTCAGAAACACTGAAAGGATGTTGTTCTAATTTACAGGATGAAATCCCAGCTGGAATAGAAAGGAAAATGACTCACCCTTTCACCACTTTGCCTTCTCAGGGATGCATATGGCATTTTCAGGAAGAGTCTTCGGGTTCTACCTGGAGTTACCGCTGTCTGCACAACCATGGTGCAATGAGTGTGCCAGGACACACAACAGATTAAGCACGCTCCCTCTGTGATGTCCTGCACGACTCCTACAGATCTCTCAGATATCAGGGAGCAGAAGTGCTTTGACCGTATGAATCTGAACGTGGCTTGTTCGAAGATAAAGCCCTATGCACACACTTAGTTTTCAAGGCAAGTCTCTCATTTGAAGCTCCCCGCGGTGTCTCCTGGGGTCATCTGCTCAATGAGGATGGCCGTTCACAGAGGCTGAAGAGTTACAGCTTCCAAAATGTCAAGCAGCTAGCTCACCCAGACTCAGACAGTAACCACCGGGGTCGGTGGTCTAATCAAAAACTCTATCGTCACGTGACAGGCAACCCCCCCCCCCCTCCTCTGATTTGTCTGTGTGGACACCACATGTTCCCCCAGGAAAAGGCTCTGTGAGTGTGACCATCTGCTACAGAGATTAATGTACTTGGACTGAAGACCCAGAGAAGCAGTTCAGTGAAATGACTGCAAGAGGAAGGGCTGAGGACAGGCTCTCAGTAGTGAAATGGGTTCATTTCAGGGGGGCTCCGCATTTCACCACCTATTTTTTGAGAGAGGGCTGGGCAGAGCTGGCGTTCATTAGGAAAGGGGAGGGGAGGTCACATTTATAAATAATAAGCGAGATCTCTATTACACCTCCTTGGGTGAATCTTTGCATAAAAGTGGTTAAGAACTGTTCCCCCCCCCCCCCTCTGTTTTTTTAAATTACTATTCGTATTCATATAACTTCCATTAAACTGTAGCTCAGCTTCATTATCTGTATCACTCAATTCAAGCTTTTGACTACTACAACATTATTCAATCTTTTATCCAGTTACGTCTTTTGTTCTAAGGTCTGTTATCATATAGTTTCTCTTATGGAATGGGAGTTATAAAACATTGTTATTTTGATTTGAAATTTGGACGTTTGTTACCCTTAAAAATCTAATAAAGTTGACTTAAAGAAAAGAAATGTATTTATATTCCATTCAAACCAATGGCTCCGAACTGCTCACAGCATAGAGAATCTCAAGGATTTGTTAGCATCACTCACAAGTAGGTCCTTTAACATCAGGAAATTGAAAATATTCAGAAACAACCAAAATTTCCCAAGCGTCCTAAAATAATTTGCTGGATTCTAATTTCAATAAATAGAGGTTATCAATAGAAATCAAACAAATAAAACATGGAAAAGAAAATAAGATGATACCTTTTTATTGGACATAACTTAAGACATTTGCTTATTTCCGACCTGAGGAAGAAGGGCAACCTTCAAAAGCTAATCAAGAAATGTATTAAGTTATGTCCAATAAAAAGGTATCATCTTATTTTCTTTTCCATGTTTTATTTTGTTTGATTTCTATAGATTCTACATGGAATGTTGCTATTCCACTAGCAACATTCCATGTAGAAGTCGGCCCTTGTAGATCACCATGTGGCCTCGCAGGGCTTCTGCTTCTGTGAGTCTGACGTCCTGCACGTACGTGGCAGGACGTCAGACCTACACAGAAACAGAAGCCTGCGCAGGAATGTTGCTAGTGGAATAGCAACATTCCATGTAGAATTCCCAATAGGATCATTTTACTGTCATAGTAATGCTTGAATGTTTTCACTTATATACACTGTCATCTACCACATTTGCTTATTTCCGATCTGAGGAAGAAGGGCAACCTTCGAAGCTAATCAAGAAATGTATTAAGTTACTGTCCAATAAAAAAGGTATCATCTTATTCTTCCTTTTCCTTGTTTTATTTTGTTTGATTTCTATTGATATTTCAATAAATAACTCCTAGCTTAACGCAGACACTGATGCTTCCCCCCCCCCCCCCCCCCCCCCCCCCCATCAGCTGCCACAAGGTAGAATTTTGCCTGTTGGTCTCCTGCATGTGCAGCTGCCCCGGCCAGATTTCCACTTACAGCTTTTCTCTTTCTCTCTTAGCTCTTTCCCTGCCTCTGTACGGGAGGGGGGGGGGGGGGGGGGGTCATTTCTCCCTCTCTAATGTTCCTGTTTCCTTTGTCATCTGATCCCCCCAGGATCTGCAGTGCAAGCTGTGAGATACACACATAAGGGGATTTGCCCTGGGTGATGTAATGCAGAAGTATAGAATCCTGGGAAGAGGGGCTTAGGGTCTCCGTTCTTTCTTCATCTGATTGCAACCTTTGATTTAGACTGGTTGCAGCCGGTCTCTAGCATGCACATTATTCAGCATCTAATGAACAAAGGGGTTCAGCCTGGCTTTTATTGTTTACCATAGTAGCTACCAATAGTCCTATGTACTGTAAATGTATTACAATGAGCTCATTAATATTAAAATGAGCATTGCAATGCACAGAAAGGAGCACCTACCTTTAACATGCAAATGTTCCATCATGTCTGGAGCTGTCGTTACATGAAAGTCACATCTCAGTTGAGAAGTCTGCTTGCATTTTTTAATAGTATGTGTGTGTGAAACATGCCATGTGCGTGTATTGTGTGTGTCTGTCCCACATATAACAGTAGTATTAAAAGGTTGTCGTGGAAAAAAAAAAGAAAAACTCCGAATGTGATGTCACTGGACGCACGCCTGTTTTCCTGGGCATGCGCAGAACATCAACGCTCTCTGAAGACTGTTCTGCGCTAAGCGCTTTCCCTACTGAGCGACTTGCAGAGTTTTTCACACATCTCATTTGCATGTGATTTCCTTTGAGCATCGGTCGCTGTTTGAAATCAGTAAGTTCAACCGCGGCTATAAACGCATGTGGCATTTAATGGAGACTTTGAGCATCGATGTATGCACAGAAGAAGCAAATCCTCGCAGGATAAGAAATGTACAGTACGACAGCGAAGATGACTCAAAAATAAGTAGCCGATGCTTCAGACGGTCTAAAGGTTTATTGTAAAACAAACGAGACTCAACACAGCTGTGTTTTGGCCGACAAGGAGTCTCTGTTGGAACAGAGTCTGTAGCCAATATGAAGAAGCACCAAACAAAGCGCATTGCCCTCCCAAAACGTTCACTAACTCACATGAACTTCTAAACTCCAAACGCTAAAAAACGTTTTTTTTTCGTTTCCAAACAACGAGCTATTGTTCGGAGTTAGAAGTTCGTGTGAGTTAGTGATTTTTGAGCATCCGCATGTCATGGAGGAAAAATCTAGGGTTGTCAGGCCAGGATACGCCTGAGACAGAAGGAGGGAATCCTGAGAAGAGCCCTCACCCTGCTGATGGGCAGCTGGGGCAAAAAGATGGTGCCTGGACCCAGATTGGGGGGTGAGGGTCAGAGGGCTGGAAGCTGACTGGGACAGTAGGATAGGAGGACTACAGAGGACTTCTATGTCCCGTATGGATCCTAGGAGGGAACCAATAAGAGCAATATTGTCTTACAGATATAAGGGAGAAGAAGGAGCAGATACAGAGTTTACTAATCTTGGAAGCCAAATGAAAATGATTAAGGGGATGGAATTTATTTATTTATCTTCAGTATTTATATACCGCCTAGACCTACACGGTTTCAATTTCTTTACAGGTACTGGCACTGTCCCTATGGACCATATTGCACCTGGGGCAATGGAGAGCTAAGTAACTTGCCGAGGGTCACATGGAGCTGCAGAAGGAATTCAACCCGGTTCCCCAGGATCTCAACCCACTGCCGACCAGGGCGCCGAGAGGGGGGGACAGGGGGGACAAAAGTCCCAGTATTTTGGAGCTATGTAAATAGGGAGTGTTCCTGTGTTGCTTGGCATCAGATATCATCCTGATACACAGTACGCATCAAATTACTACTACTACTACTACTACTTATCACTTCTATAGCGCTACTAGACGTACGCAGCGCTGTACACTTGAACATGAAGAGACAGTCCCTGCTCGACAGAGCTTACAATCTAATTAGGACAGACAAACAGGACAAACAAGAGATAAGGGAATATTAAAGTGAATCTGATAAAATAAGGGTTCTGAACAAGTGAATAAGGGTTAGGAGTTAAAAGCAGCATCAAAAAGGTGGGCTTTTAGCTTAGATTTGAAGACGGCCAGAGATGGAGCTTGACGTACCGGCTCAGGAAGTCTATTCCAGGCATATGGTGCAGCAAGATAAAAGGAACGGAGTCTGGAGTTAGCGGTGGAGGAGAAGGATGCAGATAAGAGAGATTTGCCCAGTGAAATTCAATGCTAAGAAATGCAAGGTCATGCACTTGGGTTACAAGAATCCAGGGCAGGGTACTATATCGGGGGTGAAGTGCTTTTGTGTACAAAAGAAGAGCGGGGACTTGGGGGTGATTGTGTCTGAAGACCTTAAGATGGCAAAACGGGTAGAAAAGGCAACAGTCAAAGCCAGAAGGATACTTGGGTGCATAAGGAGAGGATGGCCAGCAGGAACAAAGAGGTGATAGTGCCCCTGTATAAGTCTCTGGTGAGCCCCATTAGAGTACTGCGTGCAATTCTAGAGACCACACCTACGGAAAACTATAAACAGGATGGAGTCGGTCCAGAGGGCGGCTACAAAATTGGTAAGCAGCCTCCATCATAAAACATATGGAGACAGGCTTATGAACCTCAACATGTATATGCTGGAACAGAGGCGGGAGAGAGGGGATATGATAGAGACATTTAAATACCTCGGTAGCATCAATGTACAGAAGTTGAGCCTTTTCAAATGAAAGGAAAACCCTTGAACGAGAGGGCATAGGAAGAAGATGAGAGGAAATACGCTTAGGAGGAACCTAAGAAAACACTCCTTCATGGAAAGTGTGGTGGATGCGAGGAATGGCCTCCCAGTGAGGTAGTGGAGACGAAGACTGCGTCAGAATTTAAGGAAGTGTGGGACAGGCTTGTGGGATCCTTTAGGAAAAGCAGGAGTTAGTGGTTACTGAGGAAGGGCAGGACTGGATGGGCCATTTGGCCCTTATCTGCCGTCATCTTTCTATGTTTCTAAGTTAAAGAGGCTGAACTGTGACTTTGGGGGAGAGATTTTAAAAAACGGAGGCAGCATATGAATGCTACACATCTGTTCCATAAAGAGTAAGATGAAGCAATATACCAAGAAGACAATGAATAGCACCAAATGGAAAGAGCAAGGCAAGTTGACATTTGCAACAATTGGGGGGGGGGGGGGCAATTGTGCTCTGTGATGTGGGGAGTCCAATGAGCCAGTCCTTGCCACATCTAGGCACAAACTCCACCCAAACTGAAGATTTTCCGAAGGCGGAAGGAGGAGGGTTCCCTCCAGTCTGATGGCATCAAGTTTCTGCACTGTAATTTCAAAAGGTTCACTATCCTTCATCAAGATTAGCTCTGTTGCTTTGAACATTTTTTTTCCAATAAAAAGTTTAACATGTATCCTCCGACAGAGGCGTAGAGGCTTGATGTGGGAAACAGCACATGGACAACAATCCATCTTTGTTCATGATTGGATCCATATGCACACCGGCCAAAAAAAAACAAAAAGAGGGCAGCACCAGGAAAGGCATAATGAGCTCTGAAAAGTTTAAGTTAAGCTACAACGCTCTCTGTGCAATGGCCAGAGAACCTACGGTACGACAGCAAATGAAGAAACAGGAAATGAAGAGAAACAGCGAAAGGCCAGACTTTCCTAAAAGTGACAACAGCTCTTTCTGAAGAAGTGAAGACCGAGATTTGGTGGAGAATACAATTGTTCATTCCTTCTTGGCTGTGTGTGAGATCGACATGCATGAGCGTGGTGCATAGTTACACGTACGTGTGGTAGTTATTACATCTGGTACCGATCTGAGCACATGTATAAACACAGATAGCTAGAAGCACTCACGTCCTAAACCTTAGAGGTCAGCAAGGTGTTTACACTGCTTTACAGACCATTTTCTGGGTACTGATCCGAGACAGGACATCTAGTTTACCGACTAGAGACATAACAATGAGAAACCTTTTAGAACATCTGGCCATGAAGACGTTTCCTAAATGGCATTCTAGTAATTCGCTGGTATGATAACCATTTCCTGATAACCGACTTCCTTCCTCTGTATCTCCAGGGAGCAAAACCCCCCACCTCCTCCCAGGCCAAGTGATGGAGCTTTAATCCTAGAAGGTAGATGTGCAGTCATTATACGAATCATATGGATGAATGATTTCCAGGTTTCAAGGGATTACTGGACCCTGATAGGGATGTGTATACTGCATTTTATCCAACAAGGGTCCAGTACAGGTGCTTGAGGTCCACAGAATGCATTTGAATCACAGTGTCCTCAGCAAGTGGCTACTCCCCGTGTAGGTCATCTCTCTCTCTTGCCATTTACATAACATTTTGAATGCCAACAGGTGAATTCAGTTTATCCATATTCACTTAGAAACAGGGGTGGACTGACCGTGATCTGGGCCCCCGGGCAGTAGAGCTCATTGGGCCCCTCCCTGTCTACTGCCTGCCGCCCTCCCCACCACCACCGCGCTGCAGCCGCCGTCCTCACCAACTGTTTTCCGCACTACAGCTCCCCAACCACCGCAGCTGCTGCCCCCCTCCCACACACTACAGTCCCCCAAGACCCAGTGGGCCCTTCCCGGTTCTTCCTTGAAGGACCCTGGTGGTCTAGTGTCTTCTTCGGGGGCAGGAAAGAACCCCCCTCTTTCCTGCCCACTACTGCTCTTCTGCCCGGTGCTGCCGTGTTTTCAAAATGGGTGCACTGCGAGACTTCCCACAGTAGTCTCGCAGGTGTCGACAGTCTGGCAAGACGCTGCAGGGAGTCTTAGCAGCCATTTTGAAAATACAGCAGCACAGCGCTGGGCAGAATAGCGGCAGCGAGCAGGAAAAAGAGTTGTTCTTTCCTGCCCCCGTAGAGGCCACTAGACCACCAGGGTCCTTCAAGGCTCAGGACGGCTGTAGTGTGCAGTGGCGGTGGAGGGGGAGGGGGGAGCCTCTGGGCCATCAGTCCACCCCTACTTAGAAAAGTTCACACTGTTAACTGTCACAATTATCTATGTTAAAGAAATCAAAAATCCCTCAACACACGACATTGCAGCCAAGCTAATCAATAAATACATCCTATGAGCACTTCCCCAAAATATGACTAATTGAGAAGTGATATGAGGTGGCTGATAAAACAATGAATCCATCCATCAATACAGCTTTTTTGTTACATTTTTCTCAGCTGTCAGATTTATAATCATCGCGAACCCCTTCTAACAGCACATCCTCGTGAAACAACGTGCTCAGTGCTTTTAAACATAGGGCCGATATTCAGACCACAGGAGGGAGGCCGGCTAACTCCTGTGGTCAGCAGTCAGCCTGGATATTCAATCCCTGGCCATTTCCTGTTACCAGGATTGAATATCTGGTTTATTTTTAGCAGGTTTAAACTTAACCAGCTAAGCTGATATTCATAGATAAGTTTAAACCAGCCAAAGCTATATCCAGCTCCTTAGGCAGCCCAGTGTGGCCGCTTATAATAGCCGGCTATGCGGTGAATATTCAATCATAGCCGACTATATCGTCCAATATAGCTGGTTATCTCCTAGCCTCTAACCGGGAATATTCAGCGGCGGATAGTCCGTTAAATGGTTTTGAATTTCGGGGGAAATAATGTTCAATATCATTTATACATGTTCTTTGTAAATGTCCAACGTAAATAATGAAGCAACAAGCCCACTTATTTGGAGAAGCCAAACCGCCAAAGTCCTTTTGCTGGCACGTTCAAACTCAAATCACATAAGCACACGAGTGCTGCCATACTGGCATAGACCGAAGATCCATCAAGCCCAGTATCCTGCTTCCAACAGTGGTCAATCCAGGTCACAAGTGCCTGGCAAGAACCCAAAAGAGTAAAAACAGATTTTATGTTGCTTATCCTAGAAAATAAGCAGTGGATTTTGCCAAGTCTCGCTTAATAATGGTTTATGGACTTTTCTTTTAGGAAATTATCCAAACCTTCTTTTTAAACCCTGTTAAGCTAACTGCTTTTACTCTCTGTATCTTTTCTAATTCTGTTATATCTCTTTTAAGATGTAGAGACCAGAATTGCAAACAGTATTCAAGGTGTGTTTGCACCATGGAGCAATACAAAGGCATTATAATATTCTCATTTTTTTCTCCATTCCTTTCCTAATAATTCCTAACAGTCCCCAGACCCCATCTCCTGCACCAGGGAATTACAAAGGAAGGTTCATGGTGCCAGATTCTAGCCCTGTGGAATTACAAATGAATGAAGGCTCACGGTGCCAGATTCTGGTCCTGGTTCCGACTGAGCTGGAAAGCCAAGAGAAAACTCCCCATGAAGACGTTGCCATTTTAATGGGAGTGTAGAGCAGGGTGTGGTAGGGTAAATCTCTATGTAGTCTGACTGGCTATGCCTTACATCCCTCTCCCATTATGGAACTCTGAACTTTGGGTTTACCAGATTTGGTATTTCACCTAAATTAATAGAATGAAGGACTAGATGAATGTAGGTGAAAGAACATGTTCAAAAAAGACCACCAGTCATTGGGGCTTGAAACTGCCCCCTTTTGCTAGGGCCTTGGGGGAGAAAATCCCCAGAAAACATGTGAAGAAACCTAGAAAGATGTTGCTCATTTCTGAAAAATGTCCCACAAAAGATGTTAAGTGACAGTCCCTGTTACGGAGGTATCGCAGTTCCTTCATCAGGAAAAGTCTAGCAAGCTGCTTAAGGGTGCCATTAGCTCTCCAAAGGATAAGCTGGCAAACTGAGGCCTTTGGTTTCCCTTAATTTTGAGTCCAGTATTTGCCAATAGCAAACAAAACCTGCAAAAACCCTTTAACACAGGGGTGTCCAACCTCAGTCCTCGAGGGCCACAATCCAGTTAAGTTTTCAGGATTTCTCCAATGAATATGCATACACTGCCTCCATTGTATGCAAAGTGATCTCATGAATATTCATGGTGGAAATCCTGAAAATCTGACTTGGCGAGGGCTGAGGTTACCACATTTATGCAGTAACCTGTTCTCATGTTCTATTCACAAATTAAGGGCTTAGAAACAATTAGCACAGATTAAACTCTCTTTCCTTTCTAGACTTTACCTTGTGGCCTTCTCTGTGGGCTTCTTCCTTCCAGCCTCATTCTCATTTCCCCTTCCTGGTTCATCCCCTATCCTGTCCCCCCTGGCTGGTGAAAGAGGGACCCGGCAAATAAGCTCTGCTGATCACCTACTGGGGCACCAGAGATCATCCCTCTTTTATAAACATACTAGTAAAAAAGGCCCGTTTCTTAACGCAATGAAACGGGCGCTAGCAATGTAATGCGTTCCTGCCATTAATGTTTCCACGGTTGTATTCTGAATATAATTGTTGTTTACATGTGTAAGATTTCTTTATATACAATATTTTTTGTGTAAACTGTGTTACAATGTGGTAAAAGTTTTCCTTGTTCAGGCCCTTCAATCAGTTTAACAATCACATCAGAAGAGCTCCTTACTCCTGAGAATGCAACATACAGTTGCCCATGTGAGAGACTGAGAGTGACAGTGTGTTTTACAGACAGTGTAAGAGAGAGATACACAGAGTGATTGAGTGTGTGATGTCTGTGTGTGATGTGTGTGTGTGTGACAAAGTGATTAAATGTTTGTCTTCCCTTCCGTTCTGTGCACTTGCCTCCACTGATGTTCGTACCTCCCTGTATATGATTGTTAGAGATTCAATCCACTCCACTTCCCTCCTCCAAGTTCCGTTCTGTCTGATTGGTTCTTCGTTGACAGTGAGAGCCAATGAAACGCTGAACTACAGACTTACGAACCCTACACTGCCACTATGCCACAGTGCCATGGAGTCAGCTTCAGAATGTTGGAGGTGCTTTTTATTATATAGGATAGGATTTTGCTGACAATCCCAGCTTCATAGGTACACATTGTTTGCAAATTAAAAATCAACAAGATCTGTCTAAGGATAAGCTTGATATTGACTGGATGCTCCGACCTTAATTTATTGTGGTAGCCGTGAAGGGGCATAATCAAACGGGGCGCCCAAGTTTTCCTGAGGACATCCTCGCAGGACGTCCCTGCGAAGGGGCGGGGAAACCCGTATTATCGAAACAAGATGGGAGTCCATCTTTCGTTTCTATAATACGGTCGGGGATGTCCAAATCTCAACATTTAGGTCCACCTTAGAGATCGTCGTCCCTGGTTTTTTGGCGATAATGGAAACCGAGGACGCCCATCTCAGAAACGACCAAATCCAAACCCTTTGGTTGTGGGAGGAGCCAGCATTCGTAGTGCACTGGTGCCCCTGACATGCCAGGACACCAACCAGGCACCCTAGGAGGCACTGCAGTGGACTTCACAAATTGCTCCCAGGTGCGTAGCTCTCTTACCTTGGGTGCTGAGCCCCCCCAAAACCCACTCCCCACAACTGTACACCACTACCATAGCCCTAAGGGGTGAAGGGGGGCACCTACATGTGGGTACAGTGGGTTTGTGGTGGGTTTTGAAGGGCTCACATTTACTACCACAAGTGTAACAGGTGGGGGGATGGGCATGGGTCCGCCTGCCTGACGTGCACTGCACCCACTAAAACTGCTCCAGGGACCTGCATACTGCTGTCAGGGAGCTGGGTATGACATTTGAGGCTGGCAAAAAATATTTTTAAAGTTTTTTTTTTAGGGTTGGAAGGGGTTAGTGACCACTGGGGGAGTAAGGGAGGTGATCCCTGATTCCCTCTGGTGGTCATCTGGTCAGTTCGGGCACCTTTTTGAGGCTTGGTCACAAGAAAAAATGGGCCAAGTAAAGTCGGCCAAGTGCTCATCAGGGACGCCCTTCTTTTTTCCATTATCAGCCGAGGACGCCCATTTGGTAAACACGGCCCAGTCCTGCCTTCACTATGCTTCCGACACGCCCCTGGGAACTTTGGTCGTCCCTACGATGGAAAGCAGTTGAGGATGCCGAAAATCGGCTTTCGGTTATGCCGATTTGGGCAACCCTGAGAGAAGGATGCTCATCTCCCGATTTGTGTCGAAAGATGGGCGCCTTTCTCTTTCGAAAATAAGCCTGTTAGTTAAGTGCCTAATTTAAGCAGCAAATGGTCAGCCAATTTTAGGTGTCTAGTTTGAGATGAAAATAGGCTCCTAAATTAATTTTTTGGCCTTAAAATTGAGGTGCTTAAAAGTTAGGCTTGCTCTTGATGTTCCTGTCAGGCACATTTTAGGGGCATTGGCTGATGGGGGTTGGGTACCCATCAGCCTCTTCTCCTGAGTCCTTGTTAGGCTCCAGATTACTATATTGCCATAGGAAGTTTCCTCCTCTTCAGCCAATGAGGGTTGAGTCCCTGTCGGTACTCCCAAAACTGTGCCACCCTTGCTGCAACCACTGTTTGTATGGATAGATGAAGGGACAGACAGATGGACAGACCCTCCCTAATAAGTCTATCTTTCTAGTGCAGGGGTAGGCAACCTTGGTCCTCGGGGTTTTCAGGATTTCCCCAATGAATATGCATGAGATCTATTTGCATTCATTGGAGGCAGTGCATGCATATTCACTGGGGAAATCCTGAAAACCCGAGAAAGTTGCAGCCCTCGAGGACTGAGGTTGCCCACCCCTAGTCTAGTGAAATGTACCTAAAATTGGAAATAGGATACTGGGCTTGAAGGACCTTCGGTCTGTCCCAGTATGGCAACGCTTATGTTCTTATTATTATTACAGGGTCCCCTCAGAGGGTGATATTCCCTGGGCCCTGCCTGCATTTCCCTAGGGTTGTCTGTTCTCCGTGGACATATGGTTATGAGAAATGTTTACCTGTCAGTGTCACCCCAAAAGTTACAAAACCAGTACCAAGCCAAACATTTGCTTAAACTTGTGAGCTTTGTGTTTTCTATATAAGTTGGTGCATCTTCTTCCGGCTCTGTTTTCAAGACTGGATTCTGTTTACAACCCCAACGGACTCCTACGGTACAAGAATCTTCTAGGGATGACAGCTAATTATGAAATGTCAGGTTGCTTCCCTTTTATCTCATCTCAGGCAGGTGTCAGGGCAACTCTGGAGACACTGAGCTAAGTAACTATCGACTAAATAAATTATGTATTGAAAACTATTATTTACATAAAAGAGATGAATATTTTATCAAAGTTCATTATTAACGTTTCTATATACAGAAAATATAACAATCTCTAAAATGCCAACGTACCAGGTGCCCCCTCTACAACACCCACAAGAAGCCACCAATTCATTTGCCATAACAAAATGTGGATGTTGTACAATTTATTTAAGGTGGCAAGATTTCAGCTTGCCAAATGGAGTAGGATTTTTATGGTTTATGACAAGGACCATTTTCCACACAAAATAATTCTTCAGCTGCGCTTATGATGCAGTACAGACAGCTAAAGCTCAGAGACCGGAAAATGATTTTAGGTTTGTGAAAAGCTGTCCGTAAGCCCTTCCACTCAATCAGTAAATGTTAAAAACAGCCTCAGTTACAATCTTAGGCAGCTCTCTCTCTATTCTGCTGGAAAAGATCCATTATATCCTTCTGAAAACAGGCCAACACTCACTATGGTGTGCGTAACGTCTTTTCTATTCGCCATTCTGATATTTCTGCATCTATTGTGAACATTACGGGGTCCTCTTACGAAACTGCGGCAAAAGGGGGACTGCGCTGGAGTCGGCATGTGTTTTTGACGTGTGCCGAGCCCCCCTTTTACCGCAGCAGGTAAAAGGCAGATCTTTGTTTTTCTCAAGAAATGGTTGTGCGCACGGCCATTTCGGGAGGGGGGGGGGGAGTACTTAGAGCCACCCACTGAGGTGGCGCTAAGCGCTCCCGCACTAACCCGGCGGTAAGCACCTTGAGTATTGTGTCCAATTCTGGTCGCCGCATCTCAAGAGAGATATAGTGGAATTGGAAAAGGTGCAGAGAAGGGCGACGAAAATGATAAAGGGGATGGGACGACTTCCCTATGAGGAAAGGCTAAAGTGGCTAGGGCTCTTCAGCTTGGAGAAAAGGCGGCTGAGGGGAGACATGATAGAGGTCTATAAAATAATGAATGGGGTTGAACGGGTAGATGTGAAGCGTCTGTTCACGCTTTCCAAAAATACTAGGACTAGGGGGCATGCAATGAAGCTACAATGTAGTAAATTTAAGACAAATCGGAGAAAGTGTTTCTTCACCCAACACGTAATTAAACTCTGGAATTCGTTGCCGGAGAATGTGGTGAAGGCGGTTAGCTTGGCAGAGTTTAAAAAGGGGTTGGACGGTTTCCTAAAGGACAAGTCCATAAACCACTACTAAATGGACTTGGGAAAAATCCACAATTCCAGGAATAACATGTATAGAATGTTTGTACGTTTGGGAAGCTTGCCAGGTGCCCTTGCCCTGGATTGGCCGCTGTCGTGGACAGGATGCTGGGCTCGATGGACCCTTGATCTTTTCCCAGTGTGGCATTACTTATTTACTTATGTGTGCCATTTTGGAAACCTTGGGGCCCATTTACTGGAAATGGTAGCCCGGCAGTAGTTTCCAGCCCTACTGCCATCTCAACAAGTGGCAGTAAGGGCTACCTTGAAATGGCCGCACGGTAAGTGTTTCACTTACCGCACAGCCATTTCTTTTCCTCAAAAAAAGACAGCCTTTTATCTGCTGCAGTAAAAGGGGGCCTCAATGTTCATCAAAAGCACACGCTGATCCTTGCGCAGGTCCCCTTTTACTGCAGCTTAGTAAAAGAGCCCCCTACAGACAGCGGCGATCCTAGGTCGGCTGTCACCCGGGGTGGATCGCCACTGTGCACCCCCCCCCCCCCCCGGGTGCAGCGGCGTCCATCCCCCCAGGGTGCAGCACAACCCCCCCCCCCCCCCGCGCAATGACACCCCCCTCCCCAGTGCATCAAGCCCCCCCCCCCCCCCCCACCGGGTGCATTCTTGGCTGCTGGAGGGTGCAGAGAGCAGCCATGTGCCTGTTGGCTCCACTGGCTCCATGCTGCCTCTGCCCCGAAACAAGAAGTAACCTGCTCCAGGGCAGAGGAGAGGGAGCAGGAAACCAGCAGAGCCGACAGGCGCGCGGCTGCTCTCTGCACCCTCCAGGAGCATGCACCTGGGGCGGACAGCCCCCACCACCCCGCCCTTGCTACGCCACTGCCTACAGAGTTACAAATCATAGAGGAGCCATGGAAATATATGTAAAAAATGCCAAACGTTATCTAAACAGTGACATTAAAAAGTGTAGAAAACTCTGTACAATGGTTGTCCACTACTGCCAACTCCAGACTTCGCGCCTTCTGTCTCGCTGCACCCTATGCCTGGAATAAACTTCCTGAGCCCCTACGTCTTGCCCCTTCCTTGGCCACCTTTAAATCTAGACTGAAAGCCCACCTCTTTAACATTGCTTTTGACTCGTAACTACTTGTAACTACTCGCCTCCACCTACCCTCCTCTCCTCCTTCCCGTTCACATTAATTGATTTGATTTGCTTACTTTATTTATTTTTTGTCTATTAGATTGTAAGCTCTTTGAGCAGGGACTGTCTTTCTTCTATGTTTGTGCAGCGCTGCGTATGCCTTGTAGCGCTATAGAAATGCTAAATAGTAGTAATAGTAGTAGTAGTAGTAGTAAGTGAGCAAAACATTTCACACTGTTTAGTGGAGGAGGAGCCTAACGGTTAGTGCAGTGGCTTGAGAACCAGGAGAAGTGGGTTCAATATTCCCACTACAGCTCCTTGTGACTCTGGGCAAGTCACTTAACCCTCCATTGCCCCTAGTACAAATATGTACCTGTATATATTATGTAAACCGCTTTGAATGTAGTTGCAAAAACCTCAGAAAGGCGGTATATCAAGTCCCATTTCCCTTTCTCCCATACCGTGCTACAAATTTCCTCTACTTCTATTTGATTTGAGTGAAAAAATTCCAGTTCACTTACAAACACGTCCATTAGCAGATGCTCCAAGGTGACTTCCATATCTTCCAGTTTTGCCGCTAAAGTCATTGAGAGCAGAAATGTTAGCTAAATACTTGTGAAGGAATAGCGTCCAGGTCTGCTGTCAGTCCTCAGATCTGGAACTTTCGCTTCCCAGTCTACAAAACTTCACTTTCGAGAGCTGAAGGGAAATAAAATCTCGTCTCATAGCCCGTGTGCATTTCTTTGGGTTGCTGAAGTTCTACTCATGAGCTGATTATTATCTGCATCTTGGAAAAAAGCGTCTTGAGATGCTGAAAACTTTGTGCTTGTGTTCTCGCTACTGCTTGAGAAATTATGAGCACTATCCTGCATCTGGGAAGCCACCACAGAGAGATCAGAAAAAGTGAGAGAGAAGACGGACCCCAGCGGATTAGGACCGATATTTATAGAACCACGTTTGGACTTGACTTCATTTCTCCGTTGCATTTCGACCTTTCATTAATGACTTGGCCACACTGGGGTATTGTGGAATGGGGGCAGAGGGTCTCACAGAAGTTGGCTGTGACCAATGCAAGGCCGGTTCACACAGGCCCATCATCAATGGGTCTTTGTGAATGATATCAGACTCTTTTCTGTAACGAGTGACAGACCAGCCCAGTCTTGTGAAAAACAAGGAAACTAGAGTGGTTCAGAGACTATTTTTTTCCAAAGGCATATTATTAGATCCTCAAAACCCTCCCTAAAAAATTTCAAGTAAAATTTAAACCCCAGTGACAGTTCACACACATCATATCAGTGGAATCCAAAAACATGCCTTTGTTTTCTGGATGCCTGTCTGCCACTGATTTCCCAGGTTTACACTAAGCAGTTTTACTACTACTACTTAACATACCTAGAGTGCTACTAGGGTTACACAGCGCTGTACAAATTGACAAAGAAGGACGGTCCCTGCACAAAGGAGCTTACAATCTAAAGGACGAAATGTCAAGTTGGGGCAGTCTAGAATTCCTGAGTAGAGGTGTGGTGGTTAGGTGCCGAAGGCGACATTGAAGAGGTGGGCTTTGAGCAATGATTTGAAGATGGGCAGGGAGGGGGCCTGGCGTATGGGCTCAGGGAGTTTATTCCAAGCATGGGGTGAGGCGAGACAGAAAGGGCGGAGCCTGGAGTTGGCGGTGGTGGAGAAGGGTACTGAAAGGAGTGATTTGTCTTGAGAGCGGAGGACATGGACAAAAGTATGCACACACCTCATTATTATGCAACTCAAATAACACAGCTGATGCCTGGGATCAGTAGCATGGAATCTGACTGCTTTTTGGGGTTCCAGAATATTACTACTAATTGGGTTTCTGCCAGGTACTTGTGACCTGGATTGGCCACTGATGGAAGCAGGAAACTGGGCTGGATGGACCATTGGTCTGACCCAGTATGACTATTCTTATGTTTACCTTACTACTACTACTTAACATTTCTAGAGCGCTACTAGAGTTACGCAGCCCTGTACAGTTTAACAAAGAAGGACAGTCCCTGCTCAAAGGAGCTTACAATCTAAAGGACGAAATGTCAAGTTGGGGCAGGCTAGATTTCCTGAGTAGAGGTGTAGTGGTTAGGTGCCGAAGGCGACATTGAAGAGGTGGGCTTTGAGCAATGATTTGAAGATGGGCAGGGAGGGGGCCTGGCGTATGGGCTCAGGGAGTTTATTCCAAGCATGGGGTGAGGCGAGACAGAAAGGGCGGAGCCTGGAGTTGGCGGTGGTGGAGAAGGGTACTGAAAGGAGGGATTTGTCTTGAGAGCGGAGGTTACGGGTAGGAGCGTAAGGGGAGTTGAGGGTAGAGAGGTAAGGAGGGGCTGCAGATCGAGTGCATTTGTAGGTTAGTAGGAGAACCTTGAACTGTATGCATACTAAACCTGTTTCCTTTTAAATCAGTGAGAAAACGTAATATTGAAGTGATCTCTCTGTGAAAAGTCATTTTAGTAAAAGGATGCCTCAGAATATTTATTTATTTATTTGTAACATTTATACCCCGCACTTTCCCACTCATTAGCAGGTTCAATGCGGCTTACATAGTAAATCAGGTTAACAAAGTGATATAGAATAGGTGCAGCTGTAATATAGTAAGTAAAGAGGTGGTCATTTATGTGTGGATAGGCGAGATGGGCAAGGAAGGAGGATGGAAGAGGTAGGGGAATGGGGGGAGGGTGTGTATTGGGATTAACGTGTAGTTTAGTATGGGAAAATGTAAGGGAGGGGTTGGAAGAGGGATATAGTAAAGGATTAAATAGGGAAGCATATTCCAGGTTCTGTTTTCATAGTCTGATCCGGTAGTACACGTGGACTTGTAGTTTAAGTCAGGTTATTTGTGTAGGCTTGCTTGAAGAGGTAAGTTTTTAGTAGCTTCCGGAAAGGTAGAAGGTATATTATGTGTAATTCTGGAGACCACACCTTCAAAAAGATAGAAACAGGATGGAGTTGGTCCAGAGGGTGGCTATTAAAATGCTGAGTGGTCTTTGTCAAAAAGCTTATGGAGACGGACTTATGAGGCCGTTTACAAAGCCGCACTAGCGTTTTTAGTTCGCGGTAAAAATCAGCTGGCGGTAACACAGAGATGCTCATTTTATTCCTATGGGCATCTCGGCTTTTACCACAAGCTAAAAACACTTATGTGGCTTTGTAAAAGGCCCTCTTAAAGATCTCAAAATGAATACTTTGGAAGAAAGGCAAGAGAAGGTAGAAATGATAGAGACATTTAAATACCTACGCAGAATAAGTGCCCAGGAGGTGAGTCTCTTTCAACTGAAAGGAAGCTCTAGGAACAGGGGGCATAAGATAAAGTGAAAGCGGACAGAGTCAGAGGTAACCTGAGGAAACTCTTCCATGGAAAGGGTGGTGAATTTGTGCAATCAGTGGTGTAGCCACGGGTGGGCCTGGGCCCACCCACTTAGGGCTCAGGCCCACCCAACAGTAGCACACATTTAGCGGTAGCTGGTGGGGATCCCAAGCTCCGTCAGCTGAAGACTTCCCCCTGATGGTAACGAAAACGCTACTCTCCACGATACCGGCACCTGCGCATGCTCCGTTTTCAGCGCATTCCTGCTGCGGATTGCCAAGGTGGAAGGAAGCGTTTTCCCACCAGCTGAGATACTTTTTGGGTGGTGGTTGGGGGGGAGAGAAGAGCACTTAGTGCTCACCCACTTCTTGCCTAGGACCACCCAAAATCTGTTGTCTGGTTACACCCCTGCTCATCTCAGCTGCTGCTCTGGTCGATTCCATTCTCTATAATTCACTAATGCTCTTTTTATATTAGAAATAGATTAAAGATCAATTTCTGCATTAATCCCAGGAAGGTGTTACTTTATAATTATACTCTTGCATTAATTACTTCTGGGAGTATATAAATGAGAAAGGGATTTAAGTATCTGTTCCCAAGAATATCTCTCAATTGGAAAAGCAAAATATCAGTATTCAAACTCTAATTAACATTTTACTTATATTGATTATGAGAAACAAAAATGCTGGGCTTTAATTCATGTTTAATAAAGTAAAACCTCAACTGCCCGGGGATGGCCAATAATGCCCTACTCCCCGAAAATGGCTTCTATCACTGACCATCGTCAGGCAATTGAGGTTTTACTGTATTAAATATGAACTAAAGTCCGGCATTTTTGTGTCTCATAATCAGTATAAGCAAAATTTTAATTAGAGTTTGAATTTTAGTATCTGCCCCAGTGTGAAAGATGAATATCACAGGAAAATAAAATGCATGAATTCCTGCTAAATAGAATAGGACAAAAAGCCATAACTAATCAAAAAATAAATACTGAAATTACTAACCCGAGTATTGACGGTTTGTGAATTAACTTAAAATCAGTGGGGAAGAAAGATCCAGCCTTTTGCACTCGCTGCTTAATCACGCAGCCTGTATGTGCCAGGTGACCAAATTAAGAAGAAAAAAAAAAGCCTCGTCTTTATTCTTTGCAACACAATTTGTGCCTGGCGTGAGTTCCACGCTCTGTTGTAGAACGATCTTGAGATTCATGCCACAGAACAGAAAAGGGACCCTGTGTCTATCTGAGTGACCCTATTGACTTTAAAATGCATCTCCCTCAGTAAGAGAAACTGGTCCTTTAAGCTTTTTGATGACTCTATGAAGCAGCTGATAGAGACTCTCCAGGGTCCCACTCAGCTCCGTCTTCCTTCCAATTCCTCTGAACAAAGAGCAGAGCCATCCCGTCAAAGCTCCAATAGAAATGGCTGCTGAAAGCTGCCTCTCTGTGATTAACAGAACACAATTAGGCTTTAGGAAAAAGATTTTCATCCTGCTGTCATCAGTTTTAGAACTATTTAACTGTCCAGGAACGGCTCCTGGCTGGTTAAATAGTGTTTTAGCGTCTAACCGTAGATATTAGCAAGGAGATAACTGGTTATCTCCTACTGAATATGCGCAGTTATCAGCTATATCATGTGACATAGCTGGTTAGGCACGGTTATTCAGCGCCAAACTGGCTGCGTTTAGCGGTTAAAATAGGCTGCCTAAATAGCATGTCCAGTGCCGGACTGAGGGTGGTCTGGGCTCCCTGCTCAGCCGCTGCCCGACACCCCCATGCCCCCGCTGCCCCAGTCCTACCTGAGGGGTCCTTGTAGTCTGGTTGCCTCTGCGGGGGGGGGGGGGGGGGGGGGAGATGTTCTTTCCTGCCTGCGCCTCTGTGTTTTCAAAATGGTGGCCGAGACTTCCAGCGGTAGTCTCGCAGGTTTCGACAGTCTCGTGAGATTTCCGCGGGGAGTCTCGGCCGCCATTTTTAAAATATGGTGGTGCCGGGGGGGGGGGGGGGGGGAATAGTGGCAGCCCAGTGGGCCGGGCAGGAAAGAACGTGTTCCCTCCCGCTGAGGCCACTAGATCACCAGCAGTGTGCCAGCCATCTTGGCTCTCAGGCACTGCCCGGTTGCCCTAATGGTGAGTCCCCACCCCTGAGCTGGCCTGTCTTTGACAGCTAAGCTCTAAACCGGTTAATGCTGCATATTGGCTCATGGCCTGACCAGTTAAGTTGCAACGGACAAAAATGAAGCCGGATATTCAGTGCTACTTCCCGGAAATGACCCAATTTTGAATATCCAGGACAACAACAGACAATGAAAGCACTGCCTGCCACAAAAGATACTAAATTCAGCCGCAAGAAGAAGGAGACTTTTGTGATCTGGAAACCTCAGGGACATTGGCATTTCTGGGTAATTCTTACGATGAGTTAATGAAAGACATTGGGCCAAATTCTATAAATGGCGCCTTAAAAATCGTCACTGAAAAATCATGCGCTTAGCGTGATTCTATAAACGTAGGCGTAGACAGACCTGCTGTGGTAAAAGGGGTCCTCAGCGTGCGTAAAAGACACAGGCTGACAATAGCGCGGGCCCTCTTTCACTGTTGCTGGGTAAAAGGACCCTTAAGTGCATAAGTACATAAGTATTGCCATACTGGGAAAGACCAAAGGTCCATCGAGCCCAGCATCCTGTTTCCAACAGCGGCCAATCCAGGTCACAAATACCCAGCAAGATCCCAAAAACGTACAAAACATTTTATACTGCTTATCCCAGCAATAGTGGATTTTCCCCAAGTCCATTTAATAATGGTCTATGGACTTGTCCTTTAGGAAGCCGTCCAAACCTTTTTTAAACTCCGCTAAGCTAACCGCCTTTACCACATTCTCTGGCAATGAATTCCAGAGTTTAATTACACGTTGAGTGAAGATAAACTCAGGAATTCGTGTTGCTTCATATTAGTGACTGGTGAGTTTCATTTGCCTGGTTAAACTCTTTTTAATATGTACCCCATAGTGACCAATTTTAAAATAAATTTACTCATGCAGTTGGCGCCCCCTGCCAACTGCATAAGTTCTGACTATTAAGGCCCAGCGGCTTTAAGGAATTTTGTGGAAATTGAAACAAACAGAGAAAATGTAGGCAGATAAAGACCATCCAGCTTATAATCGAAAGTAATCGCCGGCTATTTCCCGACACAAATCGGGATATGGCCGGCAATTTCGCAAAAGCGGCGAAAAGCGTATAATCGAAAGCTACATTTGTGATAGCTTCGCCGCTTTCCCTTCGCCTCGCCAGCAAAAGTTCAAAGGAGCGTGTTGGCGGCGAAGCGAAGGCGGGACATGGGCAGGCTTGGGCGTGGCTACCAGATGGCCGGCTTTCGCGGATAATGGAAAAATAAAACCCGGCGATAAGCAGTATTTCACCGGGTTTACTTGGTCCTTTTATTTTCACGACCAAGCCTCTAAAAGGTGCCCCAACTGACCAGATGACCACTGGAGAGAACGGGAGATGACCTCCCCTTACTCCCCCAATGGTCACCAACCCCCTCCCACACTAAAATTATTAAAATACAAACCTCTTTTGCCAGCCTGTATGCCAGCCTCAAATGTCATACCCAGCACCCTCACAGCAGTATGCAGGTCCCTGGAACAGTTGTTGTTGGTTGCAGTGGACTGCAGAAAGGCAGAGCCAGGCCCATCCCCCCCCCCTACCTGTTTCACTTGTGATGGGTAATGTTGAGCCCTCCCAAACCCCCCAAAACCCACTGTACCCACATGTAGGTGCCCCCCTTCAGCCCTTAGGGCTAGGGTAATGGTGCACACTTGTGGGCAGTGGGTTTTGGGGGGGGATTTGGGGGACTCAGCACACAAGGGAAGGGTGCTATGCACCTGGAAGCTAATTTGGTTGTTTATAAAAGATGTTTGAAGTGCCCCCTAGGGTGCCCGGTTGGTGTCCTGGCATGTGAGGGGGACCATTGCACTACAAATGCTGGCTCCTCCCACGGCCAAATGCCTTGGATTTCGCCGGGTTTGAGATCGCTGGCAGTTTTTTCCATTATCGCAGAAAAACAAAAGTGGCGATCTCAAACCCGGCGAAATCCAAGGCATTTCGCCAGCCCACACCGTATTATCGAAAAAAAGATGGCCGGCCATCTTTTTTGAAAATACAGTTCCAGCCAGCTGTTGCGCCGCCGCCAAAATAGATAGCTGGCGACCTATTTCGCTGGCGACGTTCGATTATTCCCCTCCATATGGCCTATCCAGTCTGCCAATCCATGCCATCTACTCTCCCTATCACTCCATTAGAGATCCTATGTTCGTGTCCAAAGCTCTCTTGAATTCACATACTGTTTTTTGTCTCCACCACTTCCACCGGGAGACTGTTCCACACAGAGGTGTAGCCAGACCTCAAATATTGGATGGGCCACTGGGCAAACCGGGTGGGCACATGTAGTCTCTACATCCCTCTCGGCACCAACAAAAAACATTAATGCTTAAGCTAGTGGGGATCCCCAAGCCCCACCAGCAGCAGCTCCAGAGGCAAGTACATCTCCCTTGCATTCTTGCTCCAGCTGCGCAAAAACTGAGCGTGTGCGGCAGGGGGAGGCCAAATAGGGTCTCTGCAGATGTTGGGTCTTGGGGTTCCTCACCAGCTATAACAAGGGCACTAGAATTTTGGGTGGATCTGAGTCCAAAGTGGGTGGGCCAAGGCCCCCCCCCCCCATGACTACACCACTGATCCCCCCCCTTAACTTCCTAATGCGTAACACTAACAACGCGCCTATATTTGCATACTATTAGCGCTGAGCAATAGGAAGTTGTTTTGCAATGCTGTTCCGGCGCTATTTTTCCAGTGCTCTTCCGTACACAGCTGGAGGTTTGAGCATCAGGGCATCTGCTAGTTACAGGAGGTTAACAAGTTAGAGTCTGCAATATGCTCTCTGTTTACCTTATCTTGTATTTAGATTAACACTTGTACTTCAAAGGCTTTGTGTCACTCACCACCAGGAGGCTGGAGTTCCCATCCTACAGCAACAGCTGAATTGGATACTAAGGCCCAGATGCACAAAACCTAAGGAGCCCACAACTTGCGTTTTAAACTGGTTCCAGCCAGTTTAAAACGCAAGTAGTTCACCCCGGGCATGCACTAAGGGCATTTTCCCTGCCACGGTAGCAGGCAACAAAAACGGAATGCAAATGATTGAAAAGCTATTATAATGAGCTGCACTACCATTTTTCCGATTCCCTTACCGTAGGAACCCTAACGAGATATCTGACCTTTCGTTAGGGCTCCTGTGAGGGAATCGGAAAGGAAAAGGGCCCCCAAAAAAGGTAAAAAAGAGAAAAAAAAAAGCAGGGAGCGCACGTGAGGGGCGTCCTTTAAGGACGTACTCTCCCTGCGCTTCTGAGAGACGTCTTTTTTTCGCATTTTTTTTTAGCTCTGCCGGCGCTGGTGTTTTTTCCCCCCTTCTATTTTGTCTTCGCCGCCCCTCCACAGCAAAACTTTTATATTTTCCTGGTTGCCGGAGAATCGGGACGTCCCTTTAGATTAGGCTCCTCTTCCTGGTCTCTTCAGCCAATCAGAGCGCGTTTCGCTGACAACAGCCAGCTAAGCCCGCTTTGATTGGCTGAAGAGACCAGGAAGAGGAGCCTAATCTAAAGGGACGTCCCGATTCTCCGACTCAGGTACCAAAGGACTAGAGAATGCAAGTGAGCTACAACGAGTAGCTCATTTGCATTCCCTATCGTTGATGCGTTCCCATTCCCTACCGATTCGCTATGGAATCGGTAGGGAACAGGAATTACCAATGTCTTTCATGCATCTGGGCCTGAGAGTCTTCGCTGCGCCACTTACCCCTCCACAGCGAAATTTTTCTATTTTCCTGGTTGCCGAAGAATCGGGACGTCCCTTTAGATTAGGCTCCTCTTCCTGGTCTCTTCAGCCAATCAGAGCGTGTTTCGCTGACAACAGCCAGCTAAGCCCGCTTTGATTGGCTGAAGAGACCAGGAAGAGGAGCCTAATCTAAAGGGACGTCCCGATTCTCCGACTCAGGTACCGAAGGACTAGAGAATGCAAGTGAGCTACAACGAGTAGCTCATTTACATTCCCTATCGTTGATGCATTCCCGTTCCCTACCGATTCGCTATGGAATCGGTAGGGAACGGGAATTACCGACGTCTTAATGCATCTGGGCCTAAAGGAACAGATTTATCAAGAGTTTTCAGTAGCATAAGCTGCTGTTCAATTATATCATTTTCTACATTTCAACATGACAACATTTCACCCCTTCATTCTACAACAGGTGCTAACATAAGAACATAAGAGTAGCCATACTGGGTCAGACCAGTGCTCCATCTGGCCCAGTATCCTGTTTCCAACACTGGCCAATCAAGCACTTGGCAGAAACCCAAATAATACCACCATTTCATGCTACCAATCCTAGGGCAAGCAGTGGCTTCCCCATGTCTCTCTCAATAGTAGACTATGGACTTTTCCTCCAGGAATTTGTCCGAATCTTCTTTAAACCCAGATACGCTAACTGCTGAAACCACACCCGCTGGCAACGAGTTCCAGAGCTTAACTATTCCTTGAGTGAAAAAAGATTTCCTCCTCTTTGTTTTAAAAGTAACTTTCATGTAACTTCATTGAGTGTCCCCTAGTCTTTCTCCTTTTTGAAAGAGTAAAAAAAATCAATTAACTTCCACACCACTCAGGATCTTGCAGACCTCAATCATAATCCCCTTCAGCTGTCCCTTTTCCAAGCTGAAGAGCCCTAACCTCTTTAGCCTCTCCTCAAAGGGGTTCCATCCCCTTTATCATTTCGCTTGCTCTTCTTCAAACCTTTTCTAATTCTGCTATATCTTTTTTGAGATATGTGGATGTGTCGATTGCACATCCAGACAGATAAGTGCAATTTACCCCAGTAAACGGCAGCATCGCACTTAAGCGCTATTCTATAATTATACACGCAAAAATGGCATATCCTGCAAGCATGTGAGAGGTGTTCACAGGACTGTCCCCTCTAAGCTGAGCTGGAGTCCTCCAGCTGCATTGCTGCCAGTGGGGGGCGCTGCTTCAATATTATGTTTTCAATTGCTAGGGGCAGGTAGGTGCTCTGGAGTCCTGCCTATTGAACATGTGACAGTGAAACAGCACCCCCCGGCTGGCAGGACTCCTGCTCAGCATAGAGAGAACAGTTGTTCACAGGGAGGAGCATGGGTAGGGTATAGTCGGGGACAACATTTACGCAAGTAACTTGCAGAATACTGTAAGTCACACGTGTATATGTCACAGTAAGGCACAAACATTTATGAAAGCCACAGACCTGCTGTAATGTCTGCACCTATATTTAGATTTGCCGATTCTGGGTCTACACTAGTATTTCATAAGGAGATTTCATGCTCAAGAGTCCTCATAGAATAGGCTCACTATCCGCATCATGAGGCCACCTAAATGGAAGCACCACCCCCCGGATTATATATATGTTGCACAAATTTGGGCGTGGATTCCAGATCCACATGTAATTAGTCAATTATTGGCATTAACAAGCACTTAATTAGCAATAATTAGGACTTACGCACGGATCTGACCTACGTCTATTTTATAACACGCAACTTCAAAGGGGACGTGGCCATAGGAGGGGCATGTGCAGGTCAGGGGTATTATATAAGGACATAAGTATTGCCATACTGGGACAGACCAAAGGTCCATCAAGCCCAGCATCCTGTTTCCAACAGTGGCCAATTCAGGTCACAAATACCTGGCAAGATCCCGAAAACTTTCAATACATTTTATGTTGCTTATACCAGAAATAGTGGATTTTCCCCATTTAATAATGGTCTATGGACTTTTCCTTTAGGAAGCCATCCAGACCTTTTTTAAACCCTGCTAAGGTAACCGCCTTTACCACATTCTCCAGTAATGAATTCCAGAGTTTAATTACACGTTGAGTAAGGAAACCTTTCATCCAATTTGTATTAAATTTATTACTTTGTAACTTCATTGCATGCCCCCTAGTCCTAGTATTTTTGGAAAGAGTAAACGATTCACGTCTATCCGTTCCACTCCACTCATTATTTTATAGACCTCTATCATATCTCCCCTCAGCCGTCTTTTCTCCAAGCTGAAGAGCCCTAGATGCTTCAGCCTTTCCTCATATTCCCGGATATTACGTGCGACGTTGTAGAAGACCTTCCAATCAGTTGGGCTCAAGCATTTTCACCAACCTTTGGTACGTGTAAATGGTCATGTCCAAAACTGCTGTTCTATAAGGGATACTCTGTGCAGAATTCCCGCTTCGCGTGGATCAATCCTGGCACCTATCTTTGGGCGTCATGTTTTGAATTTATCCCCTCTCCTAATATTGCTTTCTTACTGCCTATTTTTTCATAGTAATATCGCCTGTCCAGAACTGGCAAACGCCAGGAACAGAAGCTACATCATTCGGGCCATCGAATGCCTACGACTGGGCTGGCTGCTGAGGAAAATCTTCTTTTACTTTATCAGTGTTTTAGAACGTCATCAGTAGCAGAAAATTAATGAATATGTTCAGTTTATAATGTGCTTTTGATTATCGAGATGAAGCCAGTCGTTTATTGAATTGTTTATAGCCTTGCTCTCTGCATTTTCTTACAGTGAACTAATTAAAGATCGGTGCCTTGGGCTCCTCCAGGCTTCTGGGATCTGGATGCTCTCATTGCCTTCTTAAATTAAGAAACTGCAGATGAAAAGCTTCCAGGACTCTTTAGTGAAGGCTCCTTCCCTGTGCTGACCTGTGCTTCTATTCCTGCTGGTTTGAAATGCAGATATGCTGTAGCACTGGTTTTACATAATCAAAATAAAAATAAAGTAAGAACAATTACTCACAAGGAAAACCTAATTACCTTTTCTGTTGCAGGATGCTATAGAAATGGCAACATATTACATATATATTGGGTTATCAATAGAAATCAAACAAAATAAAACATGGAAAAGAAAATAAGATGATACCTTTTTTATTGGACATAACTTAATACATTTCTTGATTAGCTTTCGAAGGTTGTCCTTCCTCAGATCGGAAATAAGCAAATGTGGTAGCTGACAGTGTATATAAGTGAAAACATTCAAGCATTACTATGACAGTCTGACAGGGTGGGAGGATGGGGGTGGGTCGGAGGTATGCATGGGGATATCAAAGCATATCATTGATATTCTAACAGGATGGGTGTGGATAGGTAAGGGGTGGGGTGATCAACAGAGACATCCAGGGATGCTCAGTTCAAATCCACTCCTGGCCTAGCTGAGATAATATTTAACTATCTCTCTGACCTCATGTAACATAATAACATAGTAGATGACGGCAGAAAAAAGACCTGCACGGTCCATCCAGTCTGCCCAACAAGACAACTCATATGTGCTACTTTTTGTGTATACCCTACTTTGATTTGTACCTGTGCTCTTCAGGGCACAGACCATATAAGTCTGCCCAGCACTATCCCCGCCTCCCAACCACCAGCCCCTCCTCCCAACCACCGGCTCTGGCACAGACCGTATAAGTCTGCCCAGCACTATCCCCGCCTCCCAACCACCAGCCCCACCTCCCAACCACCGGCTCTGGCACAGACCGTATAAGTCTGCCCAGCACTATCCCCACCTCCCAACCACCAGCCCCGCCTCCCAACCACCGGCTCTGGCACAGACCGTATAAGTCTGCCCAGCACTATCCCCACCTCCCAACCACCAGCCCCGCCTCCCAACCACCGGCTCTGGCACAGACCGTATAAGTCTGCCCAGCACTATCCCGCCTCCCAACCACCAGCCCCGCCTCCCAACCACCGGCTCTGGCACAGACCGTATAAGTCTGCCCAGCACTATCCCCGCCTCCCAACCACCAGCCCCGCCTCCCAACCACCGGCTCTGGCACAGACCATATAAGTCTGCCCAGCACTATCCCCGCCTCCCAACCTCCAGTCCTGCCTCCCAACTCCCAACTTTCTTCAAATTAATCACCTTACTTTCTAACTCTTCTTACTGTCTTACTTATCTACATGTTCCATCTTTGCTTATACCCTACAATGTCAATTAAAAGGTTCTATTACGTATTGCGTTGACATTGGAAGTAGTACACTATTGGGCTCATTTTCGAAAGAGAAGGGCGCCCATCTTTTGACACAAATTGGGAGATGGGCGGCCTTCTTCCAGGGCTGGCAATGTGAGACCAGCGCGGCACACACGCTTCAGCTGGCAGGGGTTGGGGATTCCTGCCAGCAAAGGTACGATGATACAGCGGTGAGAGTGTGTGTGTGCGGTGGATGGGGGTGTGGCGGGGAGGCAGGCCAAAATGTGCCCCCCCCCCCCCACCACTATGGGCTCTCCCCCCCTTCAAGGTCTGGCTACGTCACTGGAAAGTCTTTTCTGTTTGGTTAAGTGTGTAATTTTCCATAGCTTATTTCTCTCTATGATGTTGTATTTAGTCTCATGTATTAACTGCCATGTCTTATCTATGTCTTTTATTGTAAACTGCTTAAGCAAGTTAAAAATCAATAAATGGAATGAAGTGAAATATGAGTGTCCCTGTTCTTAAGAAAAGAATTCTGTGTCCCCACCATGCCAACAGGATTTTTTACTAGTACTAAAATTGCAAATCTGAAAACGCATTCCTTAAGTTACTGTGCTCCAGTGTAATGACCTCTTTTTATGCAACTCTTACGCTCCTTAAGTCCAGCATGTTTTTTCGTTAAAGTCTTACCTGTACGGAGCAAATGAGCAAGGCACGCTCAAGCATAAACTACATCCGCAGTATTGCAATTGGAAAAATCTTTAAGAAAAAATAGATTTTTTTTTTGTAACTGGCTGTATACAAAACAGTCCTGCCATATATCACAGGAAGGAACCCTGGGAATTTTTTCTACATGTAAAGAATTTCCATTTTTCCCTGCACTCAGATGCGCCACAGTACGACAGCTATAAACAGAGATAAAAATAACCTTTTATTAGAATCCTTGTGCCTGTGACCCAAGACGAGGAGACACATCCGTAACCCTGACAACGGAGCTTCACAATTTCTCCTGGTCTCTGCCTGCTGATATCGCTTGATTTTCTGTTCTGTTTGTGGTTACTTCACTGATATTACAGCTGTGCATTTCAATGCAGCGTTGCTGCTGGCTCACGGTTTGGGGTTCTACCTGGTCATAACTCCAGTACTGCTTAGACACTTATGGTCAATATTTAAACTCCTGTCAGTGGTTGCTGGTGTTTAAATCAGTCAAGTATATTGAGTACCACCATATGTGTGGAGAAGTACAAATCAAACGAAGACGTCCAGGTCAGGGTATGTCAAGTTCTGCTGATGTCGGATCTGTTGTAAAATACATCCAGGAACGGACGTGTGTGTACCAATTACATGCAGGGGGAGCATTTAAGGTACAAACACCAATGTTTAAAATATCAATAGGGGTCAACCAGCGGAGCGACACACTGGTTACTCCCCCCTGCACATGCTTGGTTTTTGTGAAATTGAGCATGTGCGGGGGGGGGGGGGGGGGGACTGGATGGCTTCAGATGGATGAGGGCTCCTGCTGGTGGGGCTTGGAGACGCCCAACAGCTCAGGTATGTGGGGTCATGGCGGGAGGGGGGGGTGGACAGTGGCATGGGGCAGTGCAAACGTTTGGGTCCCCCACTTTGGGCTCTGGACCCCCCCCCCCCCTCCCCCAAAATCCAAGGTCTGGCTACAAGCATGTGGTCAACATGGCAAAATAAATATGCCTGTGCTGGAACACACGTGTGTATGTCGGCCATTTTAGAAACATGCGTCTATGTTTTTCGAAGCTGTCACAGAGCCTGATTTCCTTTGCTAATATTGCTACCAGGCAGGAGAGGAACAGAAAACACTGGAGGATTAGGAGAGTAACCACCCCTAGTATTCATAAGCATGCAACTTTCTCTATCATAAGTACATAAGTACATAAGTAGTGCCATACTGGGAAAGACCAAAGGTCCATCTAGCCCAGCATCCTGTCACCGACAGTGGCCAATCCAGGTCAAGGGCACCTGGCACGCTCCCCAAACGTAAAACATTCCAGACAAGTTATACCTAAAATGCGGAATTTTTCCAAGTCCATTTAATAGCGGTCTATGGACTTGTCCTTTAGGAATCTATCTAACCCCTTTTTAAACTCCGTCAAGCTAACCGCCCGTACCACGTTCTCCGGCAACGAATTCCAGAGTCTAATTACATGTTGGGTGAAGAAAAATTTTCTCCGATTCGTTTTAAATTTACCACACTGTAGCTTCAACTCATGCCCTCTAGTCCTAGTATTTTTGGATAGCGTGAACAGTCGCTTCACATCCACCCGATCCATTCCACTCATTATTTTATACACTTCTATCATATCTCCCCTCAGCCGTCTCTTCTCCAAGCTGAAAAGCCCTAGCCTTCTCAGCCTCTCTTCATAGTAAAGTCGTCCCATCCCCACTATCATTTTCGTCGCCCTTCGCTGTACCTTTTCCAATTCTACTATATCTTTTTTGAGATACGGAGACCAGTACTGAACACAATACTCCAGGTGCAGTCGCACCATGGAGCGATACAACGGCATTATAACATCCGCACACCTGGACTCCATACCCTTCCTAATAACACCCAACATTCTATTCGCTTTCCTAGCCGCAGCAGCACACTGAGCAGAAGGTTTCAGCGTATCATCGACGACGACACCCAGATCCCTTTCTTGATCCTTAACTCCTAACTCGGAACCTTGCAAGACGTAGCTATAATTCGGGTTCCTCTTACCCACATGCATCACTTTGCACTTGTCAACATTGAACTTCATCTGCCACTTGCACGCCCATTCTCCCAGTCTCGCAAGGTCCTCCTGTAATCGTTCACATTCCTCCTGCGACTTGACGACCCTGAATAATTTTGTGTCATCGGCGAATTTAATTACCTCACTAGTTATTCCCATCTCTAGGTCATTTATAAATACATTAAAAAGCAACGGACCCAGCACAGACCCCTGCGGGACCCCACTAACTACCCTCCTCCACTGAGAATACTGGCCACGCAATCCTACTCTCTGCTTCCTATCTTTCAACCAGTTCTTAATCCATAATAATACCCTACCTCCAATTCCATGACTCTGCAATTTCTTCAGGAGTCTTTCGTGCGGCACTTTGTCAAACGCCTTCTGAAAATCCAGATATACAATATCAACCGGCTCCCCATTGTCCACGTTTGCTTACCCCCTCAAAAAAATGCATTAGATTGGTGAGGCAAGACTTCCCTTCACTAAATCCGTGCTGACTTTGTCTCATCAGTCCATGTTTTTGTATATGCTCTGCAATTTTATTCTTAATAATAGCCTCCACCATCTTGCCCGGCACCGACGTCAGACTCACCGGTCTATAATTTCCCGGATCTCCTCTGGAACCCTTCTTAAAAATCGGAGTAACATTGGCTACCCTCCAGTCTTCCGGTACTACACTCGATTTTAGGGACAGATTGCATATTTCTAACAGTAGCTCCGCAAGTTCATTTTTTAGTTCTATTAATACTCTGGGATGAATACCATCAGGTCCCGGTGATTTACTACTCTTCAGCTTGCTGAACTGACCCATTACATCCTCCAAGGTTACAGAGAATTTGTTTAGTTTCTCCGACTCCCCCGCTTCAAATATTCTTTCCGGCACCGGTGTCCCCCCCCAAATCCTCCTCGGTGAAGACCGAAGCAAAGAATTCATTTAATTTCTCCGCTACGGCTTTGTCCTCCTTGATCCCTGGGAGCGAGTGTAAATTCTGATGTTGATGGACATAAATATGAAAGTTCCTCTTCCGAAATGAAGAATGGACATATATCTTTTCATTCTGATCTAAGTGCCAACCAACATATGCCCAAACCATGGCCCCTTGTCATACGCACCCAACTGAGTTTTTAGAAAGCCAGGATATACATGTCCAAATTGGGAATTAGATGTTGTGAGGGAGTGAGTGTTAAACCCGAGGTTTCCTTAAGGACACTCCCTCACTGCGACTGAGGCTGAGCTACCTTAAGGTAGGGAGAGTTAGCCTGCTGAGTCAGGGGGTCAGAGTTTAGGCAAAGAGGAAGTTAAAAGCCCTAGAGTGGAACAGAACAGCAGTGTTGCCAGGTGGGCGGTTTTACCGCCCAATTGGGCGGTTTTCCGCGACCCGCCGCGGGAAATTTTTGCCCACGGCGGGTTGCGGTTTTTTGGGCTGGTTTTTGGGCTTCAGGGCGGGGTTTTTTTCGGCCGCGGGGGGCGGGGTTAGTGACGTTTTGGGCGGGGCCGATGACGTGGGAGGCGGGGCCGATGACGTAGGAGGCGGGGCCGGTGACGGGGAGGCGGGGCCGGTGACGGCGGGGGCGGGGCCGGTGACGGCGGGGGCGGGGGTGATGACGGCGGGGGCGGGGGTGATGACGCGGGGGTGGGGGTGTCAGGGGCGGGGTTTGTGTTTGGGCGGGTTTTGGGCTGTTTCTTGTGCGGGATTGGGTGGGAAAAAAATTTTCCACCTGGCAACCCTGCAGAACAGGGAGGCTCCAAGTAAGGAGTAAGGGACTCTCCAAGTATGTTACCCTGAAGCTGTAGTGTTGGAAGGAAGGCCCAGGGCAGGAGAAGGGGTTCTCCAGAAGAATTACAAAAGACTGGGGTTGCAGTATCTGAAGATTGACCCAAGGGAGCTCAGAGAAAGCAGGAGCTGCCTTCCACCTATGCCTCCAGAGATTGTTTACCAGGAAACAGAAAACTGCCAAGGTAGACTAATTTGTCCATTGGCTAATCAGATTCATGAGGAGTGTCCTGGGCTGGGTTAATTGGAAAGACAAGGACTATGAGATTGTGGAGTTAAAGACTTGCTGGTCTTACTTAACTCAATTTGTGACGTGAACAGGCTGCTTCACCTGATCATTGGCACAAATAAAGTATTTTGTCTTACATGCAGGGCTTTTTTTGAGGGGGTACTTGGGGTACTGAGTACCAGCACCTTTTCCATTGTCTGCTAAAACTGACCCATGGTCCCCAAGTTTTAATGAAAGAGCTCAGGCTCTACACACCAATTCTGCCTTGTCATAGATGGCTATTGTGGGGTGGGTCCCTCAGTGATCACCCCACCCCTGAAGGGTGACCTAGCATTTGAGAACCGGCACCTTTTTTGCTGGAAAAAATGCACTGCTTACTTGCAATTCTTCTGTAGCTGTATTTGTGAGGGTTCCATGCCTGGCCATTAGCACATGTACCACAGATGTGTATACAATATAGATGTCTAAATGACAGTTTACGTACATCTAAAACATGAATAGGGATTCCAAAATAACCACCTTAATCAGTGGGATTAAACATACTTATGACTACTGAGCTACTGATAGGAGTAATTTATTTTGAGAAAACTCCATGAAGGATTGGTGTTGGTTTCCTGCTTAATCACTATTTATTTCATCCAATTTCCTGCTTATTTCTTCCATTGCTGCCTCAGTGTGGGCACTGTTGCCAGGTGGAAAATGTTTTTCCCACCCAATCCAGCCTAAAAACAGCCCAAAACCCGCCCAAACTCAAACCCCGCCCCTGACCCCCCCCCCCCCCGCGTCATCACCCCGCCCCCGCCGTCATCAACCCCCGCCTCCCCCGTCATCGGCCCCGCCTCCCCGTCATCAGCCCCGCCTCCCCCGTCATCGGCCCCACCCAAAACGTCACTAACCCCGCCCAAAAACGTCACTAACCCCGCCCCCAAGGCCGAAAAAGCCGCCCAAAAAACCGCCCTGAAGCCCAAAAAGCAGCCCAAAAAACCGCAACCCGCCGCGGGCAAAAATTTCCCGCGGCGGGTCGCGGAAAACCGCCCACCTGGCAACACTGAGTGTGGGGTTCATGAAGAGGTGTGTTCTGGTAAACTTGGTGGGTAGCCCCTGGAATCTGTGTCCCTCCTTGCTGTTATAATCAGAGGATTAATTTCAGGTGGTAAGAGCACAGATACAAATCAAAGTAGGGTATACACAAAAAGCAGCAAATATGAGTTATCTTGTTGGGCAGACTGGATGGACCGTGCAGGTCTTTTTCTGCCGTCATCTACTATGTTATGTTATGTATGTAGGGTTGCCTTCCTAAATCCGGAAGTCTCATTCGTTATGAGGGCCTGCAGATAATATTTAAAGAGGGGGGAGACTTATATTTGAGGATGTGGAATATATATTTAAGGAAATGGGTTACATGGTGATGTCCTTGACAGTTCAGGGGGTGGTTTTCAGGGTGCAGTAAAAAGTGAGCTTTTTACTGCACCTTAATTTAGTATGGGAGTCAACGACACACTGCTTCCAAGCCAGCTTCCAAGCAGCATTATTTCAGCAGCCCAGGAGCATCAGGCCCCAAAGCTGGAGCACGATGCTACTGGGACGGAGACTGAAGGACTGGTGTAGTTTCTTCCACCCCCTTGAAAGCATTCTCCATCCCCCACCTCCCCCAAAGGGTCCCCCCCCCCACCATCTTTAAAGGCCAACCATCAGTATCCCTGGTGGTCCAGTGGTCTTTGAGCAGGAGTGATCCCTAGTTGTTCCTGCCTTCATGGTCTCATCTCCAAAATGGTGCCCCTAGCTGAAGTCTCGCTGAGAATTTGGTGGTGCTGGTGGGGGGGATTTGGATCAGAGGAACAAGTAGTATTTTGGAGGGACGAGAGTTGTGCAGTTTCCTCTTCCATAACTTTAGAAAAGGAAGAACGAGAGGCAGCCATAATCTGGGCAGTGTGAAAGGGGTTGGAAAAAGAGACACTTGAAGCTGAGTGCGGCAAAAAGATGATGAGGGTTGGAGGCAACAGATGGTCAAATGAACATAATACTCCTGCGTAGTAAAAGTTTATTTGACTTTTGATACACAGCCTTTCTGTGGTACAACCAGAGTGGTTTATATATTACATACAGGCACTTTCTTTGTTCCTAGTAGGCTCACAATCTAAGTTTCTTGTGCCTGGGGCAATGGAGCAGTGGAGTAGCTACATGGGACCACAGGGGCCTGGGCCCCCCAAATTTCCTGTGGGCCCCTGGTTTTTCTGGCAGGGGTCCCCAACCCCCGCCAACTGAAGCGTTGTCCAGCACCGGTCTCCGGCACTGCTGCATTGCCTGCCCTGCTCTGTCTTCCCTTCACGTTCGGTACGTTCCTTTTAGTGAAACTAAGCATGCCCCAATTTCACTAAAAGGAGCGTACAAGACGTAAGGGGAAGACAGAGCAGGGCAGGCAATGCAGCGGTGCCAGAGACCGGTGCTGGACAACGCGTCACTTGGTGTGGGTTGGGGACCCCCACCAGCCAAGGTATTTGCTGTGGCAGTGGGTGGAGAGCAGCAGGGCAGCGGGGGAGGGGGGCGGTGAGGCGGCAAACCAAAATGTGCTCCCCCCCACCTCGGGCTCTGGCCCCCTCCCACTGTGAGGTCTGGCTAGGTGCCCATTAAGCTACTCCTCTATTCCAATAGCAGACTGGACGGAGGTCAACACGGGCATGGGATTTTAGCCAGAGACACTCTGCAGAGCAGACAAAGGAATATAGGGAGTGAATTCTGGAGGTTTGGTACATCTTACAAGAGAGAGAAGGGGAGGAGAAAGAGAATTCAAAGCAGAGGAGTACAGATGAGAGATGAGACACTGGTGGAGACAGCACAAAGCTGAATAGATAGCCTGGAGCTCCTTAAAAGTGTGGGAGGGCAGTGAAATCTGAAGATATCTTTTTCGTAGTCTCAATGAAAATCTCAATTATGACTCCCAACTATTCCTTTTTACAGTGGTTGCTATTCAGCAAAACACAAATGTCCTACAAACTTCACCCTCAGGAGCTCCAACGCACAGCTGGAAAATCAAACACAGCTGGTTAGATTGAAAGAAGATGAGAGACCCATCAGCTCCAGCCCTCTTCTGCTTGTCTAATAGCTTTCTCTATGTGATAATGCCTAGGAAGTAACATGGTAGATGACGACAGATAAAGACCTGAACGGTCCGTCCAGTCTAATGAACACAAGTTCTTTCCTTTATGCATATACAGACCTAGAAACTCCATCAAATTAAAAGTATTGTGGTTCTTCTTCACAGCACACAGGCAACAAGCTAAGAGATTTGTTGATTAGAAAAAGAGGGATTTTACGGATGGTATAACAAAGTATGAAACATGTACGATGCTTGTTATAACTACTACTAATCATTTCTATAGCGCTACTAGATGTACACAGCACTGTACACATTGTATGCAGGTACTTTCTCTGTCCTATTGGGTTCACGATTGAAGTTTTTGTGCCTGGGGCAATGGAGGATTAAGTGACTTGCCCAAGGTCACGAGGAGCTGCAGTGGGAATCAAACCCAGCTCCCTAGGATCTGTCCACTGCAGTAACCACTAGGCTACTCCTTATTTTAGTAAAGGTCCTTGTGTGTGCATGGCTGTGGTGATACACACATACCTTCACTAATGAAGTCAACTCATTATCTGCTTACAAAGACTCCTCCTTTCACCCTCTGACCCCCAAGATTTTGCTGAAGTAATAAACGCAGGATGACCACCAAGGTGGAGAAACGGGAACCGCTATGGACAGGACAATACAAGAGCAAGGAAGTAGCGTGATCAACAGTACTCTTCCAATAATCCGAGGAGACGTAATGAAGAAAAGAGGACTTTATTCAGTGCTAAAATCTGACTCGACACGACACTATGTTTCGGCAAAATGCCTGCATCAGGAGTCTGTGTGTTATGTTGACTGGAGGGAAGACAGTGAAAATATGTAAATAAAGGATGAACAGGATCGAGTCTTTAAAAAGACTAACGATACCAGTAAACAATAAAAAGTAGCGTCAGCAACAATGTAGAAACTCTGGGAGTGGAAAGACGTATGAAGATGCTAAGTGAATGTTCCCAAAATGGCTTAAGTAATAAAGCCATTGAAAAAAAATGGAGCTGTTTAGTTTTAGAACTGCAAATTAACTTCGGGAACCCCCAAGATAAGTATTTAAGTTGTATTTTGCCCATTAGAGAAACCTGTTATCAGATACCTGTGATACCTGTGATACTCTGTACCCATACAATGTAAGCCGCACTGAACCTGCTATTGAGTGGGGAAGAGCGGGGTATAAATGCTATAAATAAATAAATTTAGTACAACCTTGGCTAGTTGTCCGAAGCTAACAGGGAGAGCATCAAATCAGGTTAAGGGCACTTGCTCTGGAAAATCAACTGTTCCTTCCTAAAATGGAATTAAACGTCAACTTTTTACCGTCCAACTAGAAGGTTATACTTGTTCAGTTTCTTTTATGAGGAATAGAGAGGTGTGGTAGCTGTGTTAGCCCACTTTTAAAGGTAATCAATAGAAATAAAACAAAATAAAACATGGAAAAGAAAATAAGACGATACCTTTTTTATTGGACATAACTTAATACATTTCTTGACTAGCTTTCGAAGGTTGCCCTTCTTCGTCAGGTCGGAAATAAGCAAATGTTGGTAGATGACAATATATATGAGTGAAACATCAAAGCATTTCAGTGACAGTCTAACAGGATGGGGGTGGATAGGTGAGAGACAGGAAGAGTCGACGGTTGCCCTGACGAAGAAGGGCAACCTTCGAAAGCTAATCAAGAAATGTATTATGTCCAATAAAAAAGGTATCATCTTATTTTCTTTTCCATGTTTTATTTTGTTTTATTTCTATTGATTATTTTTATGATGAAAGTAGTAACATCAAATATCACACACTACTTTATTACAACAAGAAAATGTAAAATGTATCTGAAGAAACTCGCACAGTTTTTTTGCCATTGATAATGGTCACCACAGTGGCGCCATCTACCTGTCCTCATTTTGTGTCTAACGCCACCACCTCTAACCTGTCCATATTGATTGATGAGTAACTGCTTAGATGCTTAACTTGTGTCTTTGAAAGTGGTCACTATAAATCTGGGAGCAGACAAGAGATCTGATTAATATTCATCCACTAGGTGGCACTCAAAGAAGCAAAGTGCTTATTATGCAACGCTGTTGCTGCGGCACGACCCAGAAACAGGCGTCTCCTCACATCCAGCACAACCCCTTTTCTGCAGGACCCAGCAGTCTCCCACCCATGGACTGTTTGGTTCCAAATCCCCTTAGCTGTTGGCATTTCCAGGGTGAAATCTCAAAGGTGATGCAACTGAAGAATATTAGTGACATATGTAAACTGACATCTGAACACAACTTAACATGATTTGCTGAAAGATATTCTGTGATATGCTCTGTGCTATGTGTAACTCACAGGTCCCACAGGGACCAATTGCTTCTGGTCACATTAAATCATAGCGTGCTTGCAATTCAAATTTTCATTAGTGGAGATCTCTGAGCTGAATTTTCCTCTTTGATTGAGCAAGAGAGGTGTTTTTGTAAGAGGAAAACCCATTCATTGCTGGAACCTGCCTGTTCCATGTAGATCTTTCTGGAAGTTGTGTAAGGGAGATAACACACTGCTTTACTGTCAGCGAGACGACATGCCAAACACTTTTAAAGCGTGGATTTTGGACAAATCAGTGAGAAGTCTTGAGAAATCAGTAAATTTTTCTTTTGCAAATCAAACAATTGATTGGGGGGGCTGAATAAGGTTTCAGACTCCAAAGGGTTAGAAAGAAAGACAGACCCACATTTGTCAAGCTTCTCTTTCAGGGAATCAGCCAGAGAGTTTTTGTCAAATGCTAAACAGTGTGACCTGCCCAACAATGGGACGACCCGCCCCCAGCTTTAATGAGCAACCAGTTGCATTGAAGTGATGGTCATTAGGGTGAGGGGTTGGTCCACTTTCAGTCACTTTCCTGCCAGGAACATTTCTGAGACCCCTGAAGCTGTCTAAGCCAATCACTGTCTCTGAACGGGCAGGATCAGAAAAGATAAAACCTAATTAAGAAGTGTTGCCGGAGTATTCTCTATTCTCGCTCTTCTGATCTGGGCAGTAACAGGGATGATGGAAGAGTTGTTTGCAAATAGTCAATGACACAAAGAGCCAGTAGGACTCTTATAAATTGGAACAACAAAAAAGATGAGCTTTTGAGACCACACATGAATGAAAGAGGTCCTAACCCACAAAGATTCCAGTTTTCTCCAGGGCTAATACAACTCTTGAAACTCCAGCCCTTGATTTAAAGCTTTCACACGTGCAGACTGGCTACAAATGCAAGAAAGATTTTAGAATGTTGCTTTTTGCATGAGGAAACCCACTCCATGACCCTGATGCCCATAGCTCTGGCGCTAAAACAAACAGCGCCCGCCCCATACCATAGGAACAGTGCAGGAACATAGCCCATCAATGCTCAGAGCTAATGGTTCAAATTATATGCATGCTGTAAGACTGAAAGTAAGGGGGGAGGAACATGCCTGGCACTTGTACACAGAAGATTTGTGGTAAACGCAGCTCTTGTGCAAATGCCCAGGCAAGGCTGGAAGTGAAGCACACATTGGCACCCTTCTTCTGCTCCTTTAAATATAAGGTTTTCAAATTTTATCACTTGAAAGGCTTATATTTAAGCACAGAAAACAGGCGCCAATGTGTGCTTTAACTTTCGGGTTTGCTTGGACTAGCACACAGGGGTGGCCCAGCCATTAGGCCACCTGAAGCGGGGGCCTCGGGCGGCACTCTTCAAGAAGTGGCATCTCCTCCCTTCCTTCCTCCACCCCATTTGAGGCATTTATCTGTTTCGTCATTTTCCAAACCCGGCAACGATTCCCATACGCTGCCCTGTCACCAGCACCCGCCCCTTCCCTTTATTGAAGCCGCCTCTCTAATGTAACTTCCTGTTTCATCAGATGCTCAGAGTAAAGGGAAGAGGCGTATGCCGGCAGCAGGGCAGCGTATGAGAATCGCTGCCGCTGTCAGGTTTGGAACTTGACAAAACAGGTAAACGCCGTGAACGGGCTGGAGGTAGGAAGGGGGCAGCATCTCAGCTCGGGAGGGGGAGGCATCTCGGCATGGGGTGGGGAGCGGCATCTCAGTCTGTGGGGGGAAGACGGCATCTTGCCTTGGGCCGGCACTGCTCACACACATTTGTTTCTCAGTACCGGTACTTAGAGGCTTGCATGAGCTTCCTTCCGCTTCCAAAACAAATCAAAAGCGGCAGATTTTAAACAGAAAAGCATAAGAAATCCTCTCTTCAAATTCCCCAACACCAGCTCCGAGCTGGCAGTAGGTTTCCAGCATCAAGAGCAGAGTTTGCTTGTGCGCTGTTCTCTGAGCATTGGAAGGGAATAGCAAATGAGCTCATTAACATTCCATTTGATTACGTTTGACTAATTGCAGCCCTCTTTGGCATGCATGTTGTTTCCTGGAGACTAGGGAAGAGTGGGACCCCCTAAAGCTGTGGGGTCCTTTTGGTCAGTCCACCCCTGGGTAGCTCCGGTTCATGGAACTTATCCAGATAAGTGCATTTGAACATTATGCAGAGCCGGTGGTGGGAGGCGGGGCAGGTGGTTGGGAGGTGGGGATAGTGCTGGGCAGACTTATATGGTCTGTGCCCTGAAAATGACAGATACAAATCAAGGTAAGGTATACACAAAAAGTAGAACAGGTGAGTTTATCTTGTTGGGCAGACTGGATGGACCATGCAGGTCTTTTTCTGCCATCATCTACTATGTTACTATGTTCTTATCAAGGTGCAGGTTATATCATCATATATCGATCTTCAGTAAAAACAGGGACCTCAGTGCTCTGCTCACACAACCCTCAAGAGTCGCCAGTCAACACAACACAACTAGAGCTGACAGTGCAATAATCAAGGTCCATTCCTCAAGTCCCCCCCCCCCCCCACCCCCTACTCCCTGCTCCTCATGACGGCTGGTGCCACCGCCAAAGCATTGTCATCTCTCAAAGCCAAGAGCCTTTCAACGCTTGTCTCTAGTCATTTAAGGAGGTTTATTAAGAGTGAGATTGCACAGATTACTGAAGGACTCTTGGGATACAACTGAATGTTGATACAGTCAGCTCTCATATTTATGAAAATCACAATCGGAGCGGCTGAGCAGACTGCTGGCTACTCCGTTCCTTTTCCCCACTCTTCACTGCCATCTAGTGCATGCAAATGAAAGGACGAGAGGAAAAAGCTGGGATTTACTTGTATGATTTTCCAAACCGTTCATCTGGAGAGGGATAATACCGTCTTTTGTTTGCTGATTTGCTAAATGAAAGGAATTCTGCATTTAATGAAATATTGAGAACATGCTACAAAGAGAATGTCTATTTTCATAAAAGTTAAAATGCCAATTTTGGATTATTTGGGATGAGACATATGTCAAGTACCTAAAGTCAGGAAAGAATAAAGGGATTTCTTGAAATCTCTAATAAATATTTGGTTGTGCTACTCAATCAACTGTATTTGTTTAGTGAAACCAAGAATTGTTGGGTAGACTGGATGGACCATGCAGGTCTTTATCTGTCGTCATCTACTATGTTACTATGAATCTGTCCTGGCAAAGTGTTTTTATGTAAGGTATACTAACATTTTTTTTTTTTGTTACATTTGTACCCTGCGCTTTCCCACTCATGGCAGGCTCAATGTGGCTTACATGGGGCAATGGAGGGTTAAGTGACTTGCCCAGAGTCCAACTAACAACATTCCATGTAGAAGTCGGCCCTTGCAGATCACCAATGTGGCCGTGCAGGCTTCTGCTTCTGTGAGTCTGACGTCCTGCACGTACGTGCAGGACGTCAGACTCACAGAAACAGAAGCCCTCGCAGCCTTCTACATGGAATGTTGCTAGTGGAATAGCAACATTCCATGTAGAATCTCCAATAGTAGCAACATTCCGTGTAGAATCTCCAATAGTATCTATTTTATTTTTGTTACATTTGTACCCTGCGCTTTCCCACTCATGGCAGGCTCAATGCGGCTTACATGGGGCAATGGAGGGTTAAGTGACTTGCCCAGAGTCACAAGGAGCTGCCTGTGCCTGAAGTGGGAATTGAACTCAGTTCCTCAGTTCCCCAGGACCAAAGTCCACCACCCTAACCACTAGGCCACTCCTCCTCCTCCATCTATAAAATAGTCAGTCTTCCAGGAGGCCGCGGATCTATTTCTTTTCGTTGGATGCAAGTGATGTGAAACATTAGAAGTCTCCCTCTTCCTCTATAAGCATTAACATCTATCACACATTTATAAAGTCGATACAGAGCGATATGTAAGCTCAGTAGGGTGTCAGACCCTAAATTGTCATTACCAACTTATATACCAGAGAGAGTCAATAAAAATATCTATATGAAAGAAAGGGGCAGACATCAAAGTGAGAAAGCACTCAAGGTAACCTAGGTTACAATCATAATCAATAGAAAGAAATAGAAGACGTTTAAAATCTATAATGGAAAGTGAAGGGAGTGTTAAATCACAAGGCTGGAGCAGGGTTAGGGTAAGAGACCATGACAGTAGAAACATCCACAAGGACAAGCAGAAGCCTCAAAGGGGGTCTTAAGTTATCTGCAGCAGGGCCCATAGGAATAAAATGGGCCCTGTTGCAGATAACTCAAGTTAAGCTTTAGTGAAAGACCCCCAATGTGAGGAAATGGAACAGTTAGTCCAGTGGAAATGCTTTTAATGCTGATTTGAATTTCTATAAAAGACCTGCCAACCAGAAACACAACAAGATCAGCACGAACTGAATCTCCACTACCCAAACAACAAAGGACTCAAATACAAATCAACATATGCATCCAGCTTCTCCTATTTAAGCGCACAACTATGGAACACACTGCCTAAAATAGTAAAAACAACGTACGACCACCTAAAGTTCCAGAAAAACTAAAAACGAACCTGTTCCAAAAGGCACACCCCACCGACCCAACATACAACACCAACTCTCCCTCTTCCTACCTAATGTTTCTACCACAATCACACCTTATACTTGTGCACAGTATGTATTTGTTCAGACCGGAACCGGCGAACGCTGCTACGGTACTATGTAAGCCACATTGAGCCTGCAAATAGGTGGGAAAATGTGGGAAACAAATGTAACAAATAAATATAAGAAGTCTTAGAGCCAATACACAGTATAGTGGAAGCATGAAATAAACTTTTAGGCCTTGACTCTGTAAATTTCTCAATTATGTTCACTGTATTTTATTTCGAGGTTCAAAATGTATTTAATTATTATACAATTCGACCTGACTTGAAGACATAGGGGCTGATATTCAAAGCAATTTAACTGGTCAGGAGAAGCTTCTGACTGATTAACGTGCTTGTTTAGGGCAAATCACTGAAATTTCTGCTTACTGTCGTTGACTATGACAACTGACCACTAAACTGAAAGCCAGCTGTTATGTGGACAGTCGGTGTGAGAACTGGGTACTTATGAGGTTAAAGGCCAATATTCACAAATTAATTGACTAAGTTAACTGGAAAATTTGGACTGTATAAAACAGTGGCGTAGCCACAGGTGGGCCTGGGTGGGCCAGGGCCCACCCATTTAGGGCTCAGGCCCACCCAGCAGTAGCACACGTTTAGCAGTAGCTGGTGGGGATCCCAAGCTCGGCCAGCTGAAGACTTCCCCCTGATGATAACGAAAACGCTACTCTCCACAATACTGGCACCTGAGCATGCTCATTTTTCAGCGCACGCCTGCTGCAGACAGCCAAGGTGGAAAGAAGCGTTTTCCCACCAGCTGAGATATTTTTTGGTGGTGGTTGGGAGAACACTCGGTGCCCACCCACTTCTTGCCTGCACCCACCCAAAATCTGTTGTATGGCTACACCCCTGACACAACCCTATCTTAATGGCCGTTAAGTGCTGAATATCACAGTTAATTAGATAAGAGATAGCCAGCTGCATAAACCTGGATATTGAATGCCAGTGTCCCAGCATGGTCCGGTATTGAACATCCAGTGGCCAGAAAAAAACCTGACTGCTGCTGGTTAAATATTTTCCCCATATTTTTTTGAAATTCATGGGTGAGAGAGTTGGAGATGAGTTAATTCAGTTTTTTGTTTTAGATAATTGCGTATTGCATTTTCCCAGGAATGTCTGGCTATCTTGCATTGTAATCCATACTAAATGGATAATGGCGAGATATAAGCCATCAATAACAGAACTTTACAGACTCGACAAATCGTTACCTCTGTCCTGCAGAGATTTTACTCCCATGAATATATTTTATACAGCAACATCATTAATGAGCCCAGAGTGGCCAGATGTTTTACACACCAGCCTTACTAGGTTTTGTGGCCGTGTGAATTATTACAAAGCTTGGTGGTAACACAAGGAAGGGGGGGGCCTGGGTGTTTGATTAAACATGAGACTTTTACGAATCAAAGAGGAAAACAAGGGCTGGAATGGCTGGTGGTAGTAGAGGCTGGTACTGTAACAGAATTTAAATATGCACAGAAACATAGAAACATGACGGCAGATAAAGGCCAAATGACCCATCCAGTCTGCACATCCTCTGTAACCCCTAACTCTTCCTGTTCCTAAGCGATCCCACATGCTTATCCCATGCCTTTTTAAATTCTGGAACAGTCCTCGACTCCACCACCTCCACCGGGAGGCCATTCCACGCCTCCACCACCCTTTCTGTGAAATAATACTTCCTTAGGTTACTCCTAAGCCTATTCCCTCTTAACTTTGTCATATGCCCCATATGCATGGGATAGATATACAGGGCACTGCTAGGAACAGGGCACAAAGGTCATGTAAAGGACATGAAGAGGAGGCAATGATAGTTTTACTATGAGAATTTATATGCGTATATACCCAAAGTGATAGATCACCAGAAAGGAAGACAGTTAGGATGGGCCAACCGATCCTTAAGAGCCATTATCTATTATGTCCCTGTGCAATGCAGTGATGCTCTGCCACCGCCTGTGGATATGTCGAATGCCCCAAGGTCACTGCTTTTGAGTGATAGACGGGAGCAGCTAGTAACTGCCAGACCCTACCAGAATCCTTCAGAGATAATCAGAACGCTAGTCATCTACAGCCAGGGATGCAGAGCTTAAATTCTAACAGCCCTGTCAGCTCGAGAGAATTCACTCACAAATGTAGAATCCTCTTCCATCACCCATGAGCAACAGAAATAAAATACGTATGTAATGGGCAACCATTGTATTGTCTTTACACATAAGGGGATTTGATATACTGCCTGTCTGTGGTTACAGTCAAAGTGCTTTACATATTAGAAGTACATAAGTATTGCCATACTGGGACAGAACGAAGGTCCATCACGCCCAGCGTCCTGTTTCCAGCATTGACCAATCCAGGTCACAAGTAACTGGCAAGATCCCAAAACAGTACATTTTATGCTGCTTATCCTAGAAATAAGCAGTGGATTTCCCCCCATTTTAATAATGGCCTATGGACTTTTCTTTTAGGAAGCTAGCCAACCCTTTTTAAAACCCTGCTAAGCCAACTGCTTTTATTACAGTCTCTGGCAACAAATTCCACAGTTTAATTACATGTTGAGTGAAGAAATATTTTCTCTGATTTAAATTTACTACTTTGTAGCTTCATTGCATGCCCCCTAGTCCTAGTATTTTTGAAAAGAGTAAACAAGTGATTTACGTCTATCCGTTCCATTCCACTCCTTATTTTATAGACCACTATCATATCTCCTCTCAGTCGTCTCTTCTCCATGCTGAAAAGCACTAGCCACTTTAGCCTTTCCTCAGAGGAAAGTCATCTCATTCCCTTTATCATTTTCGTCGCCCTTCTCTGTACCTTTTCTAATTCCACTGTATCTTTTTTGAGATGCTGTGCTAATTTTGTACATGGAGCAATGGAGGGTTAAGTGACTTGCACAGGGTCGCAAGGAGCTGCAGTGGGAATTGAACCCAGTTCCTCAGGGTCTCAGGTCACTGCTCTAACCAGTAGGTTTCTCCTTCACATACTTGGAGGTTATCAGTGAAAGTGTCCACAGAGTGCACAGGTGGATTTTCAAAGACTGCATAGCTTGAGTCCTAAATACCAAAAGGAAAGCAGACACAGACAGGGCTGTCAAAATGAAATCACCACTTGTACTCTCCCCCTCCCCTGCCCCAACCCCACTCCTTTTTTGTGCAGGTAAGTATCCCTGCTGTGTAGAGCAGATGTACTTTTACTCAATGGGTTGAGGGGCAGGAAGGTGGCTTCTTAATGCCCCATTTCTGCAGGGAAATGCTGGTTTTCTTTCTGTGGAAATGGCTATGAAAATCATCCACACAGGGGTGAATTTTCAAAAGCCATGTATACAGGTAAATGGCTGCTTCCCCAGGTGAAAGGGCTTTATGAAAATTGCTCACCCACCTTACCCATACTTATACCCTTATTCAGTAAGGGAGGGGGGTCCTGGGGATAGGAATCGGATGGGACAGGGTGTGACAATGAACACAGAAGGTCTTTTACTAGAGGTCAATGCATTTATTCTTTATGAGCCCTGCTGCAGATAACGTGAGCTAATCTTCAGAAAAAGACCCAGTTTGGAAGGAAAAAAAGCATCTATAAGGAAAGCAGGAACCAATCTTTGTGGATACTTTTTCCTGGGTGAATACTTTCCCTTTCAGACAGGTAAAGGCACCTCACAAAGTCTGCAACTACCAGTGGACATTTGAAAATGGCCCATAATATATCTATTGATATCTGCTGTCTCTGTCTGTGGATTTATGTTTATTTATTTATTACCTTCGTATCCCACATTTTCCCGCATAGCAGTAGGCTCAATGTGGCTTACAGGTTCCAGAGAGGAGAGTACCAACTCCGGGAATATATACAGAGTGGAAAACAGAGTAACAGTAGGTGCAAGGAAGCTGATAAGGTTCCGGAAAAGAGAATACAACTCTGGGACGAACATATAGTAGCATATCGAGAGAAGTAATCCCAATGAGGCTGGTAAGTCTCCGGGGATGGGACTACAGCTTCTAGTGAGCAATACAGAGTAGGATAAGGGTAGAAGTACACTTAATTATAACTGGAGTGGTAAAATTCGAACAGTTTGAATATGTATATTTATATCTATTTAACTAGCTGAGGGGAGACATGATAGAGGTATATAAAATAATGAGTGGAGTGGAACAGGTGGATGTGAAGCGTCTGTTCACACTTTCCAAAAATACTAGGACTAGGGGGCATGCGATGAAACTACAGTGTAGTAAATTTAAAATAAATAGGAGAAAAGTTTTCTTCACCCAACGCGTAATTAAACTCTGGAATTTGTTGCCGGAAAATGTGGTGAAGGCGGTTAGCTTGGCAGAGTTTTAAAAGGGTTTGGACGGTTTCCTAAAGGACAAGTCCATAGACCGCTACTAAATGGACTTGGGAAAAATCCACAATTTCGGGAATAACATGTATAGAATGTTTGTACATTTGGGAAGCTTGCCAGGTGCCCTTGACCTGGATTGGCCGCTGTCGGGGACAGCATGCTGGGCTCGATGGACCTTTGGTCTTTTCCCAGTATGGAATTACTTAAGTACTTATGTACTTATATACATGGTCTTACGTTATGGTGTAAACGAGCAACTCCTTTTTTAACTCATTTAGGGGTCCTTTCACCAAGCTGCAGTCAAAAGGGCCCTGCACTAGCGGTGGGGTCTGTTCTTCCCGTGCACCAGGGCCCTTTTTACTGCAGCAGGTAGAAAGACCCCAGCACATACTGTATGGCCGTGCGGTACGAGAACTCTTACCGTATGGCCATATGATGGGGAGCCCTTACTGCCACTCATTGAGGTGGCAAAAAGGAGCTCCTACGCTAACCAGGCAACGCACGGCGATGTCTGATTACCGCTGGGTTACCACCACACAAGCCATATCCGTGGGTTTTCTATTTCCCCAGAAATGGCACACGCTCAGGGTGGGACTACTGCTGGCTGCCGTGGCGGTAGTCCCGGAACAGCGAGCGGTAAGCCCGCATTGGGCTTACTGCCGCTCTGTAAAATGGCCCCTAATTTCTTTAAAGTAGATGCTATACTTCTATAGAGCTCTTCTGCATTACGTCATTGCAATACTTGATGGTGCAAGAGGCTCCACTACTTCCTCTGACTAAAGGTTCCCGTGTATTATTTATTTAAAACATTTTGGGGGTAATGATTTTAATATTTTAGTTTTGCAAATCTGTATATGTATTCTTTTGCTGGTCCATTGCCTTTTTCATTCTGTTACCCGCTTTGAACCTCTACTGGTTGGGAGTTGGCGGGACACAAGAACAATGTTACATTAGATTACATTACATCTATATCCCCGTATCATCTGTATAACCTAAACAGGTTGCAAAAAAGCAATCATAGCAATTAAAACAAATAAGTACAATTATTAATTTGCCTATATTAGACCATAATGGTACTGATGGATTCCAGCATGGGGCCAGTGAAGGTGGATTCAAAGTCTTACTCAACCTGACACGGCACTCTCTTATTGGATTGCTCACATTATATCCGAGCCTGTATACGACCTCTTTGAGCTTGTTTAACTGTAGAATTTGCCTTTCAGACTGACAATGAATTAGTGTTAACGAGAAACTGTAAATAAAAAGATAAATCCTTAGCTCTTCAATACTGATGTTCTCAGATGTGGATAGATCAATGCAAGTCAGGAATTCTTTTTTCACCAAGCTTAGCAAAATTGTTAGTATAAGTGGATGAAGTAAACCTATGAGCTGCAGAAGATGCAGAGGAATCCGATTCATCTATCCACTGAGAAAACCTCACTCTATTTTATTCTGTTCTAATCCTCAGTGGTTCAAAGTGGCTTAACGTAAAGAAGCATCAACTCAATTAGCTGTGAAGATACAAACAATACTGTGAATAGTTAAGTCACCACCTATTTCAAAAAGTATTTCCAAAACAAATAACTCCTTCAATTTTTCTGAAAAACAAGGTAAGAAGATAATCTTCTTATTTGAGTAGGAAAATCTGCTCCGATCATGGCTGGACAGATTCAGCTTCAGAAGCTGAAGAACAATGAAGAGAGGCTGAGAAGGCTAGGGCTTTTCAGCTTGGAGAAGAGACGGCTGAGGGGAGATATGATAGAAGTGTATAAAATAATGAGTGGAATGGATCGGGTGGATGTGAAGCGACTGTTCACGCTATCCAAAAATACTAGGACTAGAGGGCATGAGTTGAAGCTACAGTGTGGTAAATTTAAAACGAATCGGAGAAAATTTTTCTTCACCCAACGTGTAATTAGACTCTGGAATTCGTTGCCGGAGAACGTGGTACGGGCGGTTAGCTTGACGGAGTTTAAAAAGGGGTTAGATAGATTCCTAAAGGACAAGTCCATAGACCGCTATTAAATGGACTTGGAAAAATTCCGCATTTTTTAGGTATAACTTGTCTGGAATGTTTTTACGTTTGGGGAGCGTGCCAGGTGCCCTTGACCTGGATTGGCCACTGTCGGTGACAGGATGCTGGGCTAGATGGACCTTTGGTCCTTCCCAGTATGGCACTACTTATGTACTTATGTACTGGGTAGACTTCTATGGTCTATGCCCTGAAAATGGAAGGACAAATCAAGATCAGGTATACATGTGAAGCATCACATACCATATGTAATGAGTTTATCTTGTTGGGCAGACTGGATGGACTGTACAGGTCTTTATCTGCCGTCATCTACTATGTTACTATGCTAGATCTTACTTGCCTGAACTAAGTAAGAACTCATCATTGTGTGTAATTCTGGTCACCACATCTTAAAAAAGATCTTCCTCCACCCCCATCCCGCTCTCTGTTGGAGTTCCCCAGGGATCTGTCCTTGGACCCCTTCTTTTTTCAATCTACACCTCTTCCCTGGGCTCACTGATCTCATCTCATGGTTTCCAGTATCATCTTTATGCTGATGACACCCAGCTATATCTCTCCACACTCCGCGGAGACCCAGGCCAAGGTATCGGCCTGCTTATCCGACATTGCTGCATGGATGTCCAACCGCCACCTGAAACTGAACATGTCCAAGACCGAGCTTATCGTCTTTCCACCAAAACCCACTTCTCCTCTTCCTCCACTCTCTATCTCAGTTGATGGCACCCTCATCCTCCCCGTTTCATCTGCCCGCAACCTCGGAGTCATCTTCGACTCCTCCCTCTCCTTCTCTGCGCATATCCAGCAGATAGCCAAGACCTGTCGCTTCTTTCTCTTTAACATCAGCAAAATTCACCCTTTCCTCTCTGAGCACACCACCCGTACTCTCGTCCACGCTCTCATTACCTCTCGCCTTGACTACTGCAACCTACTCCTTACTGGCCTCCCACTTAGCCATCTATCCCCCCTTCAATCTGTTCAGAACTCTGCTGCACGTCTTATATTCCGCCTGAACCGATATACCCATATCACCCCTCTTCTCAGGTCACTTCACTGGCTTCCAATCAGATACCGCATACAGTTCAAGCTTCTCCTTCTTACCTACAAATGCACTCAGTCTGCAGCCCCTCATTACCTCTCTACCCTCATTTCCCCTTACGTTCCCGCCCGTAACCTCCGCTCACAGGACAAATCCCTCCTCTCAGTACCCTTCTCCACCACCGCCAACTCCAGGCTCCACTCATTCTGCCTCGCCTCACCCTATGCTTGGAATAAACTTCCTGAGCCCTTACGCCAAGCCCCTTCCCTACCCATCTTCAAATCCTTGCTCAAAGCCCACCTCTTCAATGTTGCTTTCGGCACTTAACCTTTATACCTTTCAGGAAATCTAGACTGCCCCTATTTGACTGACTGTACATTTGTCCTTTAGATTATAAGCTCCTTTGAGCAGGGACTGTCCTTCTATGTTAAATTGTACAGCGCTGCATAACCCTAGTAGCGCTTTAGAAATGTCAAGTAGTAGTAGTAGTAGTAAGATATAGTGGAATTAGAAAAGGTGCAGAGAGGGGCGATGAAAATGATAAAGTGGATGGAACAACTTCCCTATGAGGAAAGGCTAAAGCAGCTAGGGCTCTTCAGCTTGGAGAAAAGACAGCTGAGGGGAGATATGATAGAGGTCTATAAAATAATGAGTGGAGTGGAACGTGTAGACGTAAATCGCTTGTTTACTCTTTCCAAAAATACTAGGACTAGGGGGCATGCAATGAAGCTACAAACTAGTAAATCGGAGAAAACTTTTCTTCACTCAACGTGTAATTGAACTCTGGAATTTATTGCCAGAGAATATAGTAAAAGCCGTTAGCTTAGCGGGGTTTAAAAACGGTTTGGATGGCTTCCTAAAGGAAAAGTCCATAGACCATTATTAAAATGGACTTGGGGAAAATCCATCGCTTATTTCTAGGATAAGCAGCATAAAATGTACTGTTTTGTGACCTGGATTGGCTACTGTTGGAAACAGGATGCTGGGCTTGATGGACCTTTGGTCTGTCCCAGTATGGCAACAATTATGTACTTACCTGCTCATGGACCATCAGTCTGACCCAGCAGGGTACTAATGTTCTAATGGAATTTCATTGGAGCCTTAGGGATCAGTAGGAACTCTGGGACGTTTTCCATCTCCTACTTCTCTTTTCTGCCAGTGAAAACTAAGGGCTGTTCTCAAAATGTGTGGCGTATTTTGACCTACCATAAAACAATATTTTAGCTTGGCTGATTCCTTGCTTATGACAACACATTGACATTTGCTAGTTTTGGCCAGCACTTTTGCTCGTTTTTCTAAAAAAATCGAAACGTTGTTGTTTTCATCGCTTGAATGTAAATAACTATCCAATTCATTAACAACAGCCTTCAAAAGAGGCATTGTTCTATAAAAGTCCCTCAGAAAACTGCTAGCATCCATTGTCATTCTTTGGGGGGGGGGGCGCTCTTCCACAGATGTGATGTTTTCTGGGAATGTGGATTGCAGAGGATCCCGAGTTGTTGATGTTGATGGACTTGAGCCTTCCATTTTGATCTGGTTTTGGTAAAATCTTCTCAAAGAGTCGGTTACCTGTTTTTACATCATCTGGGAAGATAATTAGATTGTCTTTCAGATGTGGGTAAAGAAGAGAATGAACATTGTGTTGGAAATGCTCCTTGTTGCCAGCAATAATGGATGAATTTCTTCCAGTAAAAATAAGATGCTTGAGGATGACTCCCATCCCTGCAGTTAAGCCCGTGTCCCCATCCTCTTATTCTCTAGTCAGCAGTCTAAAATATATTCATCACTGCTGACTATATATATATATATATAACATATATTGGAAGTATATTGGAAGTGCCATAGTTTGTATTGCCATACTTTGTATTGTTATTTGAATATTTTTACTGCTGTAATTGTCTATTGCTCATGTTTGATTTATTCTTACTGTACACTGTCTTGAGTGAATTCCTTCAAAAGGCGTTAAATAAATCCTAATAAATAAATATAACATATACATATAAGAGTCAATAATCAACGCAATTTAACCAGACAGAAATGGCTCCTGGCCGGTTAAACCGCCTGTCCGGGTCTTACCCATCATTTTCAACATCCGCATATTGCCTGAAATCTTTTGCTCAATGTGCGGCGGCAGCCAAAAAAGCAAACAGGATGCCAGGAATTATTAGGAAAGGGATGGTGAATAAGACTGAAAATACTATAATGCCTCTGTATCGCTCCATGGTGCATCCGCACCTTGAGTACTGCGTTCAGTTCTGGTTGTCGTATCTCAAAAAAGATATAGCGGAATTAGAAAAGGTTCGAAGAAGAGCGACCAAAATGATAAATGGGATGGAACTCCTCTCGTATGAAGAAAGGCTAAAGAGGTTAAGGCTCTTCAGCTTGGAAAAGAGACGGATGAGGGGAGATATGATTGAGGTCTACAAAATCCTGAGTGATGTAGAACGAGTAGAAGTGAATCAACTTTTTACTCGTTCCAAAAGTACAAAGACTAGGGGACACTTAAGGAAGTTACATGGAAATACTTTAAAAACACATAGGAGGAAATAGTTTTTCACTCAATGAATAGTTAAACTCTGGAACTCTTTGCCAGAGGATGCCAGCGGTTAGTGTATCTGGGTTTAAAAAAGGGTTGGCCAAGTTCCTGGAGGAAAAGGCCATAGTCTGCTATTGAAACAGACATGGGGAAGTCACTGCTTGCCCTGGGATTTGTAGCCTGGAATCTTGTTACTCTTTGGGGTTCTGGAATGTTGCTGCTAATTGGGTTTCTGCCAGGTACTTGTGACCTGGATTGGCCACTGTTGGAAGCAGGATACTGGGCTTGATGGACCATTGATCTGACCCAAAATGGCTACACTTCTGTTTTTATGAATAGTTAATGCCAGAGCCCGAATTTCCAGGGATAACATCAGTAGTGGTCAGCAAAATGCTGAGTGCCACTGGATGAGTATCTGCCCTATTAATGATTATCCTTAAAGAGCTCAAAACTAATAGAATGACAGTGAACAAATAATCCAAAAATACAGCTGACTTTTAAATACGCCATTTCAGAGGCAAACTGGAAGGAACCTGGCTACAGCAGATGCTGTTACCAATTGTGTTTATGAAATGAGATTTAGCATGTAATGATATGGATTTCGTAATACTGGCTGTGTCTTCAAATTCTAATTACATCTGAACTGCTACCTAGAACTTTATGATAATGTCTTTTGGTCTGCTCCGGAGCACTAAAGGGAACTGTCTACATGAGAAGAAACCCTGGTGATCAATAAAGATAAAGGTAATAACGAGTTTACCAGAAGATTAAATTGAAAACAATAGAAATAGCACAAGCTATTAAAAATGTAAAGCACTTCATCAACAGAAAATTATCTATGGGGATCACTCATCTCCTGCCACGTTAAGTCACCTCATCTTTCCTCTTTCCACAGAGACACACCCAAGACCAGCATAGCGCAGTTGTTTTGCATAAGATATCTCCGGGAACATCATTCGCTAGGCCCACCCAATCTTAGCTCAAGCCCACCCCAGTCTCCGTGACCACCACTCGGTGCCTGTTTGCACAGCCGCATTCTGCCACGTGCAACGGCTGCCTCCAAATCCAGCAAGAAAGCAGCTGCTCGACTTTGGACCTGGGAGTGGGTCCTCGGTCAGGAGTTGGGCATCGGGGGACCTGACTCTGATGGCCGATATGCTGTACCTCTGTAATCCCAGTGGCTGATTCTGCTGCTAGTGCATCGCAGGCAGCACCCTGCCCTCCTCACGTGACACCTGTCCAGTGACCCCCCGTGGCCCACGCACACCAATCTGTCACAGCTTGGTCTCCCTCTGCACCAGCTCCTAGGACCCGGAGAAATTAAAACCTGCAGCAAAATGAATCAGGGAGTTGTTAAGTGCCAAGATTTCGACAGCCAGCCCCACTCTCCTGCAGCCAAGGTGCATTGAAGGAGCCAGCTCGAGCCATTTACTGCACAGTGATCAGGGCCTCATTGGGGACAAAATGCCTCTGTAGGGAAGCTCAAGCCCAAGTTTAAAAAAAATTATATTTAATGTTGGTGGGTTTCTGGGTAGGGATGGGCTCTGCAGTGCTCAGGATGTTAAAAAAAAGTTTTTTTTTAGGGAGCAAGATGGCCGCCAGAATGGATGTGTAGAGCAGGACTCCACCTGATCTTTCCATATTACTTCCTTAACTGGTTCTTTCTTACCTGGAACTATGCTAAAATAGAAAAGGAAGCCTCAGGTTCCGCCCCAACTCGGTAAGTTCCCTTAACCAGCTTTACTTGTTAGAGCATTTCCTCAGGTGTTTCTACTGCGCATGGCAAGAGGAAGAGCCCTGCGCTAGAGAGCGAGGCATCGCTCAGCCCGATTGGCCCAGTGGTCCCTCCAGCACCTCGTAGGATGATGATACCTGAGAAGCTGTTAGCAGCAGGAGCTCCACCACTGCCATCGGCCTCTGTTGGAGGGAAGGATTCATTGTCTTCCCTGGCTTTGAAACCATTGGTTGTCCTGCCACCTGCCCCCCCTCCCCCGGTCTGGTAAAACCTTCAGAGGTGACTTTGGACTCTATCTGGCCGGACTGGAATCTATATACGAAGTATGTTCCTCAGTATTTCCAGCAGTGGTTGAGAACTCACTTAAGTTCCAGAAAGCTGAAGAGATATTGAAGATACAAGGAGGAAGGATTGAAGAGTTAATAGGCCAAGTAAATCAGAATAAGAGTAATATTCTACAAAATCGTTTATTGTTTCAAACATAGAGTGATTTGGTAGCCATGTTAGTTCACTATTTTCAAAGGAAAATAGAAAACTTTGAGAACTATACTCGGTTTTTGAATTTGCATTTGTTAAATTTTCCTCAGTTAATCTCGATGTCACCTAAAGAAATGTTTTAGAAGTACCTTCAAGAGGTATTTCGTTATTCTACTGAAGCACTTCCTCGAGTTTCTAAGAAGCAATCTACTCCTGAAAGAGAATCTTCAATGGTGGAAGTTTCTTCAGATAGTCTGAACCTTACAGATGAAATAGCGAGATCACAAGAAGAGATTAAACTAAGGTCCACCTTGTTGGTAACTTTTGTCTTTAATCAGGATAAGAAAGCTTTAATGCGACTTTACTTTAAAACCAAGGACTTGGAATTTTTTTTAGACAAAAGTCTCCATATTTCCTGATGTATCTAAATCTAAACAATCCAGTCAAAAATACTTCCTGACCCTTCAACAACGAGTGCTGGATATAGGTGCTAAGTTTCATCCCTGCAGATGTGGTCTTCGTTTGGACAATCACACCTATATCTTTTATGCAGCTTCTCAATTACAGGGTTTTTTTGGAAGGGAAAGGCACTGTTGCAGATTTATTTATTAGGATTGATTTATTTATTAGGATTTATTTGGACCCTGCATAGGTTGAAAACGTGCAGAAAACCCCTAATTGAGCTGATGAGATCAACATGTTCTTTGTTACTGCCTATCCATCTTTTACAATCAGTTTCTTTCTAATCAGTATTGACATTTTCTCCTGAATGAACCGTGATTGTTTCTGTTGATAAGAGCTGGGGTTACAAGCGATAGAATGTGCCACACAAGGGCATCAAAAATGGTGTGACCAGCCTTACACTTGCTTTATGATGAACAGGGTTTGACTGTGTTGGTCCTTATGTACAGCAGGGGCGTAGCTACAGGGGGGCCATGGGGGCTTGGGCCCCCGCAAATTTCGTACAGGCCACTGGTTTGGCTGGCGGGGGTCCCCAGCTCAGTGTCAGCATGCACAGGAGGAGCAAGAAGAAAGAAGAGCAGGGGGGCAGGCAGTGAAAGAAGGCTTTGGCTGGCAGGGGTTGGGGACCCCCGCCAGAAAAGGTATTTGTTTGTGATGGGGCGAAGCGAGGCGGTGGGGGGGGGGAGGCACGAAGCGTGGCGGTGGGGGGGGGGGGGGACTGTGGGGCGGCACTCAAAATGTGCTCCCAACGTCGGGCTCTGGCCTCCTCCCAATGCCCCTGGTGTACAGTATATTTCTTTAGCTAGGGTGATTCCTAAAAGTGGAATATGCCTTTAAGTCCTTATGGTGGAGCCTGGAGGCCCTCTAGCAGAGCTACCAAGAGGGCCCAATCTTTGAGAGGGACCAACTCTGCCCCACTCCACTGAGCCATGCCAAATAGACCCGCCCACTCTACCTGCTGGCTCCTCCCCCTGACAGATCTCAGCTGTGCCACTAACAAGCCACCTGCTCTGTCTATTCCCTTATTTCATCACCTGCTGTGTGGGACCAGTCTCAGAATAAGAGATGTGACATTTTGCAGTTCTTATCAGGAGACTGGTGCAGTAGCAACAGCAGAAATCTACAACTGAGAGAGAGAGAGACATTTAATCAGACTTGATGTTAGCTGCAATCCTACACCAGCTTACTACTGGCCCCTGACACAGCCCAGGAAAGGCGAAACTTGGCCAAGTCATGCTTAGGTTTTTTTAACCCCTCCAGTGCAGCTGCTTTTTTTTTTAAATAAATTCATCTTTGGACTACTTTGGTTTCTGTCAGCATGCTCACCTTTCTGCTGGTAATACTGAACCTGCAGCAGTCAGCTGGGCAACTACACAGAGTTCCCTATGAATTTGGAATATAAGACTCTCAACTGAAGCTTTGTTTTTTGAAAGTGAAGTTTAGAACGCAATTCCCATGAAATGAGAACCGTGACAAAGAAGTATTAAAGTGCCTGCACAACACCATTGTTTGATACAGGCCTTAATTGAACATTCAATTTACATTGCCTCCACATCATATGAGAAAATTAAACTGTCAAACCTTGTTATGAACAACATGGACGGAGTGAAAAATCTTAGCTCAGCTCTTCAGGATAACACTCTCTTAACAGTTTTTTTTCCCTCTCCGTGTATGTCTCTGCCTGACACGTCCACATTTTTTTTTTTAAAGAACGTTAAATCTCTGTAGAAAGAGATCAAACCTCACAAGATTTGGACAGAGTAGGTTTTTACACCTGCAGAAATTCTCAGAAAGATGGCTGCTACCTGCTTTAGTACTGAGGCATCCATTTAGGAGATGGGGACCTGTAAAACCAGCAGATCTCACTAAAATGTCACACAGGGGGGGGTCTGCAACGTTCTCTCTTTTCACCTCAGACTTGTTCCCGATTTAGGAATAAGTTGCTAGCTCTGTGCTTTCAGGCTAAATCTTTGTGATAAAGAGATTATTGTTTGAAGACATGACCTTATCCTCAAAATGTTTGAAATGTAATTTAAATAATAAATCAGAACCATTTAACAGAACCACAGAACAAGAATGAATCTTCTAGGCCTGGAATTACAAACACATCCACCAGACCTGTGCCTTGGGTACAAAAATTTTGAGGTAGCAAAGTTCCTGCTGCCTTGCATCCTAAACCAGATCTGTAAATCCTCCCCTTCTCCCCCTCCCTCTACTGTGCACATGACACCTTGCCATGCTATTTCTGTAGATAACACTGTCGTCCTCCCTGTGTCCTCAGCTTGTAACCTTGGGATTCATTTTTTACACCTCTTTTTCTGCACATCTCCAACAGATTGTTAAAACCTGTCTTTTCTTTCCCTGTAACATTAACAAAATTTATCCCTTCCTTTTTGAAAATGCTCCACATTCTCATCACCTCCCATTTAGACTACTGCAACCTGCCCCTCATAGGTCTCCCACTGGACCTTCTGTTCAAACGTCTGCTGCATGACTTTTCTGTTAATGTCATTACACTCACAGAACCCCCTTGTCTCAAATCACTTCATTGGCTTTGTATCTGTTTCTGTATTCAGTTTAAATTTCTCTTACTGACTTACAAGTGCATTCGTGCTGCAGCTCCTCAGTATGTCTCTCTCTCTTACCTATCTCTACACCCTTCCCAAGGAAATCTATTCATCTAGTAAGTCACGCTTATCTGTGCCCTTCTCCTCCACCACCAACTCCAGACTCCATTCCTTCTGTCTTGCTGCATCTTATGCCTGGAATAGACTTCCTGAGTGAGTACATCATGCTCCCTCCATCTCTAGTCTTATTCAAGTTCAGACTAAAAGTCCACCTTTGAGAGACTGCTTGTATTGGACTCGATATACTGCCTTTCTAAAAGCAATCTAAGTGGTTTACAAAGGTGTCTAGACATATGAAAACACACAATAAATACAATTTTTTATGTTCAATCCAGCCAATATTCAAAGCGAGTTAACTGACCAGGAATGGCTGCCGACAACTATCTAGACATTTTCCGTGGCACTTAACCGGTTACCTTCGCTGAAAATGACTGGTTAGTGCCAAAGTACAAGCTGACTATGTTGGGGGCATTCTGGGGACAGAGTCTGGTTAGCTCCTGATATTCAAAACTAACCAGCCAGTGTCAGCACATAAATATGAGCGCATAAATAGTCGTATCTTTGCACGCTAACAAATGGACAGTTAGCTCTGAATATCAAGTTAACCAGGCATAAGCTAGCAGGCTTAAAAAATATAGATATTCAATGCCAGCAACCAGGGATCAATGCCAGCCGGCTTAATATCAGGGGGGATGTTAACATAAGAACATAAGCATTGCTCTACTGGAACAGACCGAAGGTCCATCAAGCCCAGTATCCTGTTTCCAACAGTGGCCAATCCAGGTTACAAATACCTGGAAAGATCCCAAAACAGTACAATACATTTTATGCTGCTTATCCTAGAAATAAGCAGTGGATTTTCCCCAAGTCCATTTTAGTAATGGCTTATGGACTTTTCTTTTAGGAAGATAGCCAAACCTTTTTTAAACCCTACTAAGCTAACTGCTTTTACTACATTCTCTAGTAATGAATTTCAGAGTTTAATTACACATTGAGTGAATCAATAGAAATAGAACAAAACAAATATGGAAAAGAAAATAAGATGATACCATTTTTATTGGACATAACTTAATTCATTTTTTGATTAGTTTTCGAAGGTAGCCCTTCTTCGACAGATCGGAAATAAGCAAATGTTAGTAGATGACAGTATATATAAGTGAAACAGCAAAGCATTTCAGTGACAGTCTAACAGGATGAGGGTGGGTTAGATGAGGGACAGGGAGATATGCATGGATATAAGAGGGTGACAAAGCAGTACAATTTTATGGTTTATAACGGGCTAGAAAACCCAGATCTTTATTGTCTTGTCTGGTGGATGTGAAAATATTTAATCATTCTGACTTCAAAGTCATGGTGGTCTAGGGGTTGTCCATGATAGTCTAGCAAGTACTGCTAGGCTGCTGCTAGAGATCGCAGCAGCCATTTTGCATATTAAAGAAAGGGTCGTAGATCTAATTCCAAATTAAGGCTATGAGGTGTTATTGTGTTAACAGCGGAGTTGTAATCATCTTTCCGGGACCATGTAAGCCACATTGAGCCTGCAAATAGGTGGGAAAATGTGGGATACAAATGTAACAAATAAATAAATAGGTTCAAAAATGAAGCATTGTTTCTCGCATAATAAAGTAGAATCTGTATTACCACCCCTCCATCTAGGGGGTAATGGGTTTGACAACCAAAAATTGCAAATTACTTAGAGTGTTCAGCTGTCATCCAGTGTTCAACAGTTGGTGCTGGACGCACATTCCTTTAGATGCATCTCCTGTGTTTGATAATGCATGTTTTAACCATCCTCTTAGTTTTACCAACATACATAACATTACATGGGCATTGAATGGAGTATACGTTTGATGAATGACAATTTGTGGTGTGGTTTAACGTGAATGTCTTTTGGATGACTGGATGGATAAAAATGAAATGGTCGTGGAGTATGGACAGACAGTGCACGAGCCACTCTTGGAGTATCCTAAAAATGTTCTGTCAATAAGAGGTGAATTGGATAATGCTGAAGGGATAAGTTGTTCTCTTAAGTTCTTACCCCATTAATTTGCAATTTCAACTTTTTGGTTAAGTAACATTCATGTCCTTCCAAAATATGCTAATGTTCTCAAATGATTTTCTGGATTTTTGCAGATTGAAATTTTCTCATCTGAGTACAAACCAAATCTGGTTCTACCTTCTCTTTGACCCTATTTAAAAGTAAGTTCCTCCAGTGTAACATAGATTTGTTGTAACCCGCTTGTATACGTCTATCTGGATATCTTCTCTTGTGGACAGCACATCCGTTTGTACTTCGAAATCTTGGAATTTTGAGCATAGTCTGCGTATTCTTAAAAAGTGACAGTATGGCAGGTTGTTCTTTAAATTTCTATTATGAAAGCTGGTGAAAGAAAGGTAGGTATTTTTGTCTGTTGGTTGTTTGTAATGGTAGTCATGAAGCCAATATGTCTTCGTAATCAGCATATCTAAAAAAGCAATTTCTTATCGTGTTGTATCTTAAACTTAAGGTGTCTCTGGTGTTCAAATAATCATGAAATTCATGTAATTCATCCAAATTTCCCCTCAAAAAGAAGAAAGATGTCATCAATATAGAGCTTATACAACCTTACTTCTGCACTAAAGAGATATTCTTTCAGAAAAGTCGGTTCAGAACTAGACACATATAGATTAGCAATGTCTGGTGCCATAGAGGCACCCATTGTGGTGCCCTTAATCTACTGCAAAATATTTTAGCACAATGGTAGCTAAATGAGGATGAAATGACTAGGAGTTCTATAGTGTGTGGTTCTCTCATGAGAGTGTTTTCTATAATGGTCAATGCCTTAACTTGTGGAATATTGGTATATAGAGACTCTATATCAAGTGTCAACAAAAGAAGGTCAGATAGATATCCGTCAAAACTGTCCTGCAAATTGATCATATGGGATGAATTTCTGACATACGATTCTATCTGCTGTACAAAAGGTCTCAGAAAAAAAAATCCACAAAAATGGATTGTAGTTCCAAAACAGAGCCATTCCTGAGGTATCTGTCTACCAGGTGGTTCAGTGAGGGACTTATGCACTTTGGAAAGAATATAAATTGTCAGAATAACAGGGGATTCCACAATCAAAACATCTGTTTCTTTAAAGTATCCTGCATTAAAAGTGAAATTAACAATTCATGAAATTTCTATCTTAAGAGTGGCTGTGAGATTTTTGCCCAAAGGGATATAGCATTCTTTGTCACAAATTTGTCCTTCAATCTTTCTAATGTATTGGATTCTATCCATGATCACAATACCATCACCTTTATCTGCTGGCTAAATGATATCATGGTTCTGTGATAATGCTCGAAGAGCCTTATTTTCATCTTTACTGAGATTAAAAAACCTCTTCCTCTTCTTGTGCTCTAAAGCAGCCACATTCTGTAGTACACATGAATACATGAATCAATGGATTGGGATGACCCAGGGGAACCCATTTAGAGTTGTTTTTAACAACAGGCATCTCTGTTTGACTTGCAGAATTTTCCAAGAAGTGAGTGATTTGAAATTTATAACTGAAACAACAACAACAACAACAACAACAACAAAATCCCAATCCGAGTCAGAAAAGCAATATAGTTGGTAGAGGGGACAGAAGAGAGACCCTTTTTAAGAATATTTACTTCAGACTCAGAGTGAGAAATACCTGATATATTAATGATAGAGATAACCATTACCACTGATTTGTGGTTGAATGACCCCTGCTTTGCCCTTGTTCCCTTGGTGGATACCTTGGTCTTCTTCTTTCTACAGTGTAAGGATCTTGATGTGGTAAAGCTAGAGCTGCACTAGATTTGGAAACAGAAGATCTGGTAGATCTAGTGGATTTTTTAAAAAGTTTTGGATTTCAACCAAGGGTAAATGCTACCCTCTTTACAGTCATTTGCATGTCGCTTGAGTTTTTCAATTTTAGTTTTTTTTAAATTTCTTTTCTAAAATTGTCCATGCATTTATTAATGTCATCTGGTACAGTATCAATTCTCATCCTCATTTTTCAAAGCATCCAACTTATCATTAACTTTTAATGTGTCATTCTTTTTCTTTGAAGTTTCTACCAACAGGATCATTATGCCCAATGAGTATTTGTTTAATATGTTGCACCATGAATCAAGAAACTCTTGATTGTCCAGAAACATTCTAGGCTCTTTCAGAACCCCAAGGTCCTCCCCTAAATTTGATCCACCTTCCTTAAGTAAAAGGTTCCCCCCAATCTGATCCCCCACCCTCTACCCTCCTCAAAGGCGTTTAACACCAAACATGAGCCCACCTAAACCCTATAGGCCCAGGTCTACATCTCATATCCATGTTGGTCTAGGGTCATGTGTGGTGGCCTAGCAAATCCACGAGGCTGCCACTAGAGGATGAGGCAGCCATTTTGTATATGGAGCCGCATTGGTCAGAGGCGAGTGTGGATTGCTCCTGCTCGACAACCTGTAGACAAATATGAATGTGAAAGATAGGCTTGGGGGAGGGGTCCACACATTGTGTGGATGCCAATGTTGTGAGTTAAAAGCCTTTGACTTAAGGTAGGGGAGGGGAACCTGACCAGAAACTCTTATGCGGGTCTCGGCCAATATACAGCTGGGATCCGCATAAGTTTCTTATGTGGGTGCCTGGCTGGATGTCGGCTGGGACCCGCATATGTACTGGTGGCTACCTTCAGAACAATCGGGTCCAGATACTGAATGCTGGTGCTCACAAAGGTCCGGCACAGAATATCCAGGTCTAACTTAGCTGATGATGGTAAGCATTTTAAAAAATTCTCATCACTGCTGGCTGAATATTGACTGGTACAGGTCTAGAACTGGGAAAAGATATACTTTTATCTATATATAAAGCCAGGAAATTGTACAGAAGCTCATTTTCACAGACAAGCACTCTGTGCCCTTCTGAAGGTCAGAAAAGCAATTTCTACTTTCCTGTGCTCATCCAAAGTGGGACTGGGATCTGGCTTGTCCCTGGGATCAGTAGCATGAATCTTGCTACTATTTGGGATTCTGCCAGGTACTTGTGACCTGAATTGGCCACTGTTGGATGCAGGATACTGGGCTAGATGGACCATTGGTCTGATCCAGTAAAGGCTATTCTTGTTATCGCATTTGAGACAGAAAGAGATCACTGCTTAATATTGATACGCAGAGCACTGGAGATATACAGTAGTCTGACAACAAACCAAAGCGATGAAGCCAAAAGGGACCAGAGCAGTGTAAAACAATTCCAATTACTGAACTGCTGCCAGACAATGGAAAGATTCTGGAACAGCCCGGAGGTGGCATGCTGATAAATTTCAACTTCAGCAAAAAAGCGTGACAGCTGGAGTCTGGCTAATCTAAAGTTTATGGAGATCTGTCTCTATAGGGCGCACGGATGAGGTACACACATGAGGCCATGATAGTATGAATAATGCAGAATTTCCTTTGTCGGAGAGGAATGAATATAAGCAATGTTTCCAAATGTAAATACCCACTCTAAAACCTCTTAGAAACGAAGTGTCTGCTTATTCTGCCAAATGGATGTACTACGTTGGCTCACCAACGGCAGAATGTTGAAGCTGTTATAACACCGATTCATTTTTAAGGCCTCACTTCCCTTAAACGGGAGCAGGAATGTGGTCTTGATGTGGAAATTATATGCTAATAAGCTGCAAATAAACTGATTCCCCAAAGGGTTAAATGCAAAACTTCCAGTTGAGAACCATAAGGGACTTGCAAGTGTAAATTCTCTGCCATTTCAGCCCCTCCAGACTACGGTGAAGGAGTTATTAGAATCTGTTCCGTGCCGTATTACAAGGACGTCCTATTACATGTCCCACAACCATGTTGACTCAATGGATGTCTTTAAAATAATGGTGGTTATCAAACAGTTGCATGGCTTAAGTACGCAGTAATTATTTAAGGGACATGATTAAGGACAGCACTGAATGACTCTTAAGAACACCCGGGGTCGACATTAGCTTCCTGAATTAAACAAGCCCATGCCAATGATAATCCTAAGTAACTGGGCACTTGAGAAGATGGAAACACTTCAGATGTTATTTATGGTCTCAACTGTATGAGCAAGTTTCTGCTCTAGAAAACAATTAACTTATTATCTATTTTCATTAGTGTTCATCTGGGCCATGAAGTCATCCCTGCCACTCCACCAACCCAAAATGCAGAGACTGAAAAATACTAGCAAGCTGGCTTGATACAAGTATATCTTGTGGAAGGTCTTGGAAAGTGAAAAGGCGTGAAAATATGTTGTAGGAAAGATCATACAGGCAAATAACATTTCCAAATATACTGTACTTATGAAACTCTAAAATGCATTTTTAAAAATGATCTAAAATTGCTCTATATCATTTGGTCCAATAAATACAGGGTAACATAAAAAAACAAAATGGAAGCAGCTGGTAAACAAAGGCGTGGGGGTGGGGTGGGGGGGGGGGTAACATGTACAGAGTAACAGATACAACCCTAAAGAAAGGCATGTGGAGGGGCATTTTCAATATGCAGAAAATGTCCAAAAATCCAGCGGCCATTTTCCAACCTGAAAAAGTCTTTTTTTTTTTTTTAAATGGCCATTTGCTAGATGTTGTTATGCTTAATCGTCTATCTTTTTGGAGCATTTTTGAAAAAACAAAAAGTCCAAGTGAAAAATGCACAAAATCAAGCCATTGAAATGTAGGAGGAGCCAGAATTCTTGGTAAACTGGCCACACAGGCATCCCAGCAGAGCAGCGGGGCACCCTAGGGGGCGCTGCAGTGGACTTCACATAAAAGGTCCTAGGTACATATCTATTACCCCCCCCCCCCCCTTATAGTGTATGGTGAATCTTTTAAAACCCATGAAAACCTATTGTACCCAACTATACAGCACTACAATAGACCTTATGGCTGCAGGTGTCACCTATATGTGGGTACAGTAGGTTTTTGGTGGGTTTTGGAGGACTCACACTTTCCAGCATAAGTGTAGCAGTTAAGAGTGGGTTATGGCCTTGGGTCCTTCCCTACAGTGCACTGCACTGAAAACTAGGCTACTCCAGGGACCTGCTTCTGCTCTAATAGGACTGGCCATAACATCTGAAGCTGTCATAGAAGCTGGCATGTACTGTTTCTTTCACATCTTTGAGGGGTGGGAGGGGGTCAGTGATCACTGGGAGAGTAAGGGGGTCATGCCTTAATCCCTTTAGTGGTCATTTGCAGCACCTTAATTGTGACTTAATCATTATTAAAACAGGTCTAGCCCAAAACGTCTAGGTTTTAGCCCTGGACGTTTTGCTTTGTTCCATTATGAAAGAAAAACAAAGACATAGATGGGGGTAACTTGCACAGAGCGGCAGGTACGACCCTAAACAAAGGGGCGGGGGGGGAGGTAAAGTGCACAGAGTGGCAGGTACGACCCTAAACAAAGGGGCGGGGGGGGAGGTAAAGTGCACAGAGTGGCAGGTACGACCCTAAACAAAGGGGCGGGGGGGGAGGTAAAGTGCACAGAGTGGCAGGTACGACCCTAAACAAAGGGGCGGGGGGGGGGGGGAAAGTGCACAGAGTGGCAGGTACGACCCTAAACAAAGGGGCGGGGGGGGGTAAAGTGCACAGAGGGGCAGGTACGACCCTAAACAAAGGGGCGGGGGGGGAGGTAAAGTGCACAGAGTGGCAGGTACGACCCTAAACAAAGGGGCGGGGGGGGGAGGTAAAGTGCACAGAGTGGCAGGTACGACCCTAAACAAAGGGGCGGGGGGGGGGGGGGTAAAGTGCACAGAGTGGCAGGTACGACCCTAAACAAAGGGGCGGGGGGGGGGGTAAAGTGCACAGAGTGGCAGGTACGACCCTAAACAAAGGGGCGGGGGGGGGGGGGGTAAAGTGCACAGAGCGGCAGGTACGACCCTAAACAAAGGGGCGGGGGGGGGGGGTAAAGTGCACAGAGCGGCAGGTACGACCCTAAACAAAGGGGCGGGGGGGGGGGGAAAGTGCACAGAGGGGCAGGTACGACCCTAAACAAAGGGGCGGGGGGGGGGGAAAGTGCACAGAGTGGCAGGTACGACCCTAAACAAAGGGGCGGGGGGGGGGGGTAAAGTGCACAGAGCGGCAGGTACGACCCTAAACAAAGGGGCGGGGGGGTAAAGTGCACAGAGTGGCAGGTACGACCCTAAACAAAGGGGCGGGGGGGGGGGTAAAGTGCACAGAGTGGCAGGTACGACCCTAAACAAAGGGGCGGGGGGGGGGTAAAGTGCACAGAGTGGCAGGTACGACCCTAAACAAAGGGGCGGGGGGGGGGTAAAGTGCACAGAGTGGCAGGTACGACCCTAAACAAAGGGGCGGGGGGGGGTAAAGTGCACAGAGTGGCAGGTACGACCCTAAACAAAGGGGCGGGGGGGGGGTAAAGTGCACAGAGTGGCAGGTACGACCCTAAACAAAGGGGCGGGGGGGGGGGTAAAGTGCACAGAGCGGCAGGTACGACCCTAAACAAAGGGGCGGGGGGGGGGTAAAGTGCACAGAGTGGCAGGTATGACCCTAAACAAAGGGGCAGGGGGGGGGTAAAGTGCACAGAGCGGCAGGTACGACCCTAAACAAAGGGGCGGGGGGGGGGGGGGGTAAAGTGCACAGAGCGGCAGGTACGACCCTAAACAAAGGGGCGGGGGGGGGGTAAAGTGCACAGAGTGGCAGGTACGACCCTAAACAAAGGGGCGGGGGGGGGGGTAAAGTGCACAGAGTGGCAGGTACGACCCTAAACAAAGGGGCGGGGGGGGGGGGAAAGTGCACAGAGCGGCAGGTACGACCCTAAACAAAGGGGCGGGGGGGGGGGGTAAAGTGCACAGAGGGGCAGGTACGACCCTAAACAAAGGGGCGGGGGGGGGTAAAGTGCACAGAGCGGCAGGTACGACCCTAAACAAAGGGGCGGGGGGGGTAAAGTGCACAGAGTGGCAGGTACGACCCTAAACAAAGGGGGGGGGGGGGGGGGTAAAGTGCACAGAGTGGCAGGTACAATTCTGGCCACCTTATGAGGCATACTGGATGGCAATACTTATGTACTTATTGTGGTAAAGGTAGTTAGCTTTACAGGGTTTTAAAAAGGTTTGCACGGCTTCCTAAAGGAAAAGTTCATAGACCATTATTAAATTGACTTGGAGAAAATCCACTGCTTATTTCTGGGATAAGCAGCATAAAATGTATTGAACTTTTTCGGGATCTTGCCAGGTATTTGTGACCTGGATTGGCCACTGTTGGAAACAGGATGCTGGGCTTGATGGACCTTTGGTCTGTCCCAGTATGGCAATACTTATGTACTTAATTATCAGGGTGCTTCTCTTTCTACCTTTAAGCATTTGCAACTCAGAAGAGACAAGGTCTGCACTGACAAGGAAGCTGTGTGTGATGTATCTTCCAGGCTTGGAGGAAGGTCAAAGTTCAATGGGAAGGTGACCACAATGTGGCCCTTCATATCAGCCTGTCTTTCTTTGCATTCAAAGTCCGCATTAATTAAAGGTGCCAAGTTCCTGATATAACCGCAGCAGGGACACTGTGCACAGCAAGAGCTGAACGGATTAAATAATTAATCACCCTGTAATTATCAGAGGCAGGAAATCTTGTTTCTTGTGACATGGATCTTGAAATGACTATTGGCATCAGTGGATGTCCCCAGTGTCTGAGAAGCCCCCTCCCTCTCCTTCCCTCGATAACATATACATGGTAGGAGTAATGAGATCCCCTTGGCGCGACATCTTAAATATGGACTCATTCAAACTCCTTTTCTTGGAGAAAGGATGTTGGAGTCCCTGTTGTAAATCTAATGCACATATTAATTGTACGGTAGGATCAATTCGTCTCGCCATTTGGAATTCTGCTGTTTGATTTATACAAACCCGTTCATCTCTCTAAAGATGTAATGTCCCCCCTCCCTTTTACCTGCATTAAGGGGCCCTTTTACAAAGGTGCTTAAAAGCCTATGCGTGTCCAATATGTGCCAAATCGGCATTACGGCCCAGCTTCCACGTGCCTGAGGAGGTAATTCTGAATTCGGTATGCGCCAAAAACAACGCGGTGGAAAATATTTTCTATTTTTTGCCATGCGGTGCTTACCCAGCGGTAAATAGCAGTGTGTGCATGCCAGGGGCCTAGCCAGACTTCGGTGGGAGGGGGGTCCAGAGCCAAGGTGAGGGGGCACATTTTAGCCCCTCCCTGGTGCCGCTGACCCCCCCCACCACCATTGCCAACCCCCCTGCCAATGCCGCCACCGCCACCACAAACTTTGACCCCCCCCCCGTTGCCGACAACCCTCTCGATCCCCCCTTCCGCGCCAACCCTCCCCCGCCTCCAACGTCATCGCCTACCTTTGGTAGCGAGGGACCCCCAATCCCCGCCAGCCGAGGTCCTCTTCTTCCGGCGCAAGGCTTTGTTCTGTTTCTGTGAGTCTGAAGTCTTGCATGTACAACGTGCAGGACGTCAGAAACAGAATGAAGCCTTGCATGGGAAGCAAGAGGACCTCAGCTGGTGGGGGTTGGGGTCCCCCGCCAGCAAAGGTAGCCCATGGCGACGGCAAGGGAGGGCTGGCGGTGGGAGGGGGGTCGAGAGGGTCGTCGGCAGGGGGTCCAGGACCAAATCCATGGGGGTTTAGGCCCCCCTGGCCCCACATAGCTACGCCACTGTTATGCGCTGCATGCCTACCGCCCAGGTAGTGTGTGAGACCTTACCACTAAATCAATGGGTGGCAGTAAGGTCTCAGGCTGAAAATGGACACACACTGTTTTTTTTTTCATTTTGACACATATCCATTTTCCGGCCTCTTAAAAAAAGGCCCCTTTTCCAAGACGCAGCAAAAAAATGGCCCAGCACTTGCCCGAAAGACACACGCGTACTGCCGCAGGCCACTTTTTGATGCGGCTTAGTAAAAGGGCCCCATAAGGGTTTCTATGGAACTTTGGAAGGCTAAGTGCTTTGAAAATATGCCTCATAGTGTGCTAGGCTAGGTCAGGGAAGGGGAAATGAGCAGGGTCATGTCAGTCTCTGCAGGACATTTCCCTCTGAAAATGAGCTGCAACCTCCTAAGGCAGGAAAGGCAACTAGGGTAATGTAGGAGCTTGTGAATGGCTAACCAATCCTCCATCGGACGGCAGAACAGAACAGAATGGGAGGTAGACTTGGAGACATATTGTCAAAGCACTTAGACTTACAAAGTTACATAGAGACATATTTTCAAAGCACTTAGACTTACAATGGAACTTTGTAAGTCTAAGTGCATTGAAAATGAGTCTCCCGATGTTTATGTTTATTAAATATACCGCCCTTCATGAATACAGCAAGTCAAGGAAAGGAACTACAAAAACAGACAAGAAAGATGAAGACCATTAAAGGAAAAGGAGAGAGAGAGAGAAAAGGAGAAAAGAGGCTTCAGAGGTGTGACTAATTGCCTAGAGAATGGAAATGACTAGAGATCAAAAGCGTCTTGAAATAGGAGGGTCTTAAGGCCAGTTTTAAACCTGGGATATGAGAGTCGAGACGCAGGGGTTTTGTAAGTGAGTTGCAAAGGGAGGGTGCCAAATAATAAAATTCAGAAGAGTGAGTAGATTCTAAGTGAACAGATGAAGAACCGGGCAAACAGAGATGGCAGTCGTCCAAGGAGCGTAAAGCACGGGAGGGAGTGTACTGTGTTGTGCAACCTGGAATCATTCCATTTAATTCATTATGTTTTATGTCCCGCTTTTAACACACAAATTGCATCAAGGGAGATTATAATACTATAAAAACAGACAAGAGAAAACACTAGCAAAACGACATAAAACACAGCATTCACAATAAAACGGATGGGATTCAGGAACTCTTTCTCTAAGCAGTTAAGGATAGAAGCCATTTCGAAAGACTGCTTTTCTATGCTCTGACTTCAGTGTAGTCTGAGAAGGCGAGAGAAGGGATCTAAACAGTGGGAAAAGGGGCTGCTGATTATTAGCAGTGTTGGGGTGCATACGATGGTGGGGTACATGCTGGTAGAGAACGAAATCCCACGGATAGTCACAATATAACAAAACAGTGGGTAAAAAACCAGGAGTTCCAGAGTAAAGATGAACCAAACTTTATTAATCAGTATATTGACTCGACACAACGTTGTGTTCTGGTGAATCTGCTAATTAGATCATCCCTTTTCAGTTGTAGCTCAAGGTGAGTTATGCTCGGATATAGTAGGTATCTCCCTGTCCCCAGAGGGCATCCATGGAGAATCCCCGAGCTACATGATCAAATTGATCGACCTACCCACCAGAAACACTTCGAAATCCTCTCAAAACTACCTCAACCTGCACTACCTCAACTGCAAAGGACTCAAGTACAAATCCTCCCATGATTCCAACTTCTCCTTCAAAGGTAGTCAACTCTGGAATGCCCTACCCAGACCCATTCGCTCTATCAAAGACTACCTACCCTTCAGAAAATCGCTGAAAACCCATCTATTCAAGGAGGCTTATCCAAACACCACGACCTAATTTTATGTACCCACCTATTCTTCACCTGACCCTGTGACAATGTTAATGTCTCAGACCACACCTCGTCCAATTTTTCCCTATGTTTACCCAACCCTATCACCTGATTATCTCAATCTAGCCTAAAATTAGCTCCTCCTCATACCTCTTATACCCTTCTCCCTTATAATGCTACCTATCTACACATCTCCTTTACTCTGATAAGCTTAGACTGTATTCTCTCCATTATACTTTTTAATCTTACTACTAGGTAAGCCGCATTGAACCTGCTATGAGTGGGAAAATGCGGGGTACAAATGTAACAAATAATAAATAATAAATAAAAGTGTACCTGAAGTAATAGATAATTAGGGACTTCTTTTACTAAGCGGCAATAAGCCCAATGCGGGCTTATCGCTCGCTATACAGGAAGTACCGCTCGGCTATTGCAGCAGCCCAGCGGTACTTCCCATCTCTACTGCGCCGTCATTTCCAGTACTAGCACCGGACTGTACCCGGCGGTAATCGGGCAGTGCTGCGGGCCGGTCGGTTACTGCCAGGTTAGTGCGGGAGCCCTTACCACCACTCAATGGGTGGTGGTAAGGGCTTCCCCTGAAATGGCCGAACGGCAAGTGCTTTGCTTGCCGCCCAGCCATTTCCTGCAGGAAAGCGAGACCGTCCCTTTTACCAGCTGCGGTAAACGGGGGCCTCGGCGCACATGTAAAACACATGCTGACGCCAGTGCCCTTTTGCCGCAGCTTGGTAAAAGGGGCCCTAAGTGATTTGCCCAAGGTCAGAAGGAGCAGCAGTGAGATTTGAATCCTGGGTTCCCTGGCTGATGGCCCACTGCTCTAAGCATCAGGCCACTCCTCCACTCCCTATTTGACAGATCGCTGGGAGTGGAAGCAGCTTCACATAAGGGTTAACGAAGAAGAGGTCAGAGACTACAGTTAGTGTTATCTTTATGGCTTGAAAATGGACAGAAATTCTACAGAAGGAAAATTTAGAATTTAGGAGGTGACAGGATTCAAGGCAGCATGGTGTTTACCATGTCATGTCACACAAGGTCATACTAACTGCCTTGCCTCTTCCCACACAGCGCCATCTGTAGTTGTGGATGACTGCATTCCTTATATCTACAATCTGGTCCAGGTTGCGACACCTAGTTTTGTAAAGGAACTGATATCAACAGAGCAACTCTGCATGCCTGAAAAGAGATAACAAGGCTTATGAATATGGAAATGAGAGGCAGCTAATGCATTCTAGTACTCAGAGCAGGGCCTCATTAATATATGTCCACTTTCACTTAATTCACCCTATTCAGCCTCCTACACAGCTTCTGCTCCAGCTTTGAATAATGATTATTTTTCTTCACTGGCCTATCTACTACTACTACTACTATTTAACATTTCTAAAGCGCTACTAGGGTTACGCAGCGCTGTACAATTCAACATAGAAGGACAGTCCCTGCTCAAAGAGCTTGGGTAGCTACTTGCTTTAGCCTCTTTTCAGCCTCAGTTTGCCTAAAACAACCACAAATAGTTTAGTCCTTGCAAAAATCTATAGAAGCAGAGAAAATGACGGCAGATAAAGGCCAAATGGCGTATCCAGTCAGCCCATCCACACCATAGTATTGTGTAGCATTTGCCAAAACATAGTTAAACAATTATATTTTATATAGCAGGTCATTGGTTAAGTACATATATAAGCAGTAGCGTTCCTAGGGGGGCTGACACCCGGGGCGGATCGCCGATGTGCCCCGCCCCCCGGGTGCAATGCCCCCCCGGAACAGCGCGATGCCCCCCCCCCGGTGAAAGAACCCCCGATCCCCCGGCGAAAGAACCCCCCCCCGGGTGCATGCCGCTGGGGGGGGGGGGTGCCGCGCGCCTGTCGGCTCTTCGTTTTCATGCTCCCTCTGCCCCGGAACAGGAAGTAACCTGTTCCGGGGCAGAGGGAGCATGAAAACGAAGAGCCGACAGGCGCGCGGCACCCCCCCCCCCCCCCCGCGGCGTGCACCAGGGGCGGACTGCCCCCACCGCCCCCCCCCCCTTGGTATGCCACTGTATATTACATAAGTATTGCCACACTGGGACAGACCAAAGGTCTATCAAGCCCAGCATCCTGTTTCCAACAGTGGCCAATCCAGGTCACAAATACCTGGCAAGATCCCAAAAATGTACAAAACATTTTATACTGCTTATCCCAGAAATAGTGGATTTTCCCTAAGTCCATTTAATAACGGTCTATGGACTTTAGGAAGCCGTCCAAACCTTTTTAAAACTCCGCTAAGCTAACTGCCTTTACCACATTCTCTGGCAACGAATTCCAGAGTTTAATTACACGTTGAGTGAAGAAGAATTTTCTCCAAATCGTATTAAAGTTACTGCTTTGTAGCTTCATTGTGTGCCCCCTAGTCCTAGTATTTTTGGAAAGAGTAAACAAACGATTCACGTCTACCCATTCCATTCCACTCATTATTTTATGTGGGGCTTAGGGTGACCCATGGGGACATACAAACAGAATAATTTTGTGGGTGTCTGTGGTTACTCTGCATGCACTTCTCCTCTCTCCCGCCATTCATAGCACACAGATAAAGGGTCCCTGGTGGGGAATACCTCTCTCATCTGTCTCCAGGCCTGCACAAAACCAAGCAAACCTCCACTGCTTTCTGAAAGAGCAAGGAATGGAACAGAAAAAAATATATATATATATGTGTCACAAGCCACAGGTCGCCGAAGTGGGTGAACCCTTGTGTCCTTTCCCAAAGTAGGAATGGGTGGTCTACATTAAGCTCAAGGTTCTTCACTCACGGTGACCGCCGTTCCCCAAGGGTTGGTTAGCCAGTGGGACTTTGGAGGAGGAGGAGGAACAGAGAGAACAGAGGGCAAGGGCTAAAGCACGGGAAGCGGAGCTGATCAAGGAGTGGAGGAAGCGCGTCTCTCTATCTGCCAAGCAGGACAAGGCAATGTCCAGGCATGGTCCAAGGCAAAGAGTAGGACAGGTCAACGTCGGTAGCCGGGCAAGGTTCAAGGCAGGCAGCAATCGGTATAAGGAGGACAGCACACCTGGAACTACAGAGACAAGTAGTAGCTGAAGCTCTGGGCAACACGCCAAGGCTGCAGATAGGGTTGAGGGTGTCTGATGTCATCCAGTACCACAGCGAACAGCACTGGGTGAGTCAGAGCAAGAAATGCAAGCCAAGCAGCAGGAGCCGTCCGGTCCATGGAAGGAAAGTGTCGGCGTACTATCATGTTCAGGACAGCACTACAGCTCGTGCTGCTCTGGTAAGGCACCATGACAATATGTAAAACAGCAGACGGATAGAAATAGTCAAGCATTCTGCTCCCCCTCCGTCCTCCCAGCTTTTCCTCTTCTGCAGTTTCCTTGTGATAGAGGGTGCATTATTATCCTCTCTCGTGGTTTCTACGCATGACTTTTTGGATAGGCGCTGGTGTTTCTCAGACATTCCTTCTCAGAGCCTTTAAATAGGTGGGACCCTTAACGAATCCCAGTTGCCTCTCTTTCTCAGCATAGCTGCAGAAACAACCCTCAACCCATCTCTCTCTCACTCAAGGATGCATCCGCTTCTCAGTCCAATCCACACCAGGATTCAGCCGAGGCTTAGGTCCTGCCCCTTTCTTCTACCTTGACTCGTACACCTGGATTATCATTTATGGCAGTTCCACTTCCCCTCAGCAGTGTACATCTCGTTTCTCCCAGGATCTCCCCGATGAGTCCTTTGCATACTTGGGGCTCAGTTAAGCTATACTATTGCTTAATTCCCTTTCCTCCTCAGTCCTTCAAGGGGAGACGGACAATGAACCCCTCCTTATACTTATTTCCAAATCTAGGGAACACCTACCAGAATTGCCCACCCCTCATTGCCTTTGAGTGCTTCTACTCTGGAGCAGAGACCCAGAATGATCCTCCTGTACATCTAAGATGAATGGAAAGGTATTCTGGTGTCCTGCTACATTTATTTTAGAAGGTTGTTCTTGTTCCTTTGGTCTTTCAGGTCAATCAGAATTGGCCTGACTGGGCTACAGTGCTGTGTCTTCAGTTGCTGCTCCCTGTGTTATCTGTAACTTCTCCAGACCAGTCATTGCAGTAACAGCCCTTGGCCAAGAGCCACAGACCAGGGGTCCCTTCAGGGTCTGGAATGTGTGGATCCTAAATCTAGCCAGTAGGTGTCACCATTTAGCAATGGCTTCGAATCTGCCATTCCTGTCTTCTCCCCCCCCCCCCCCCCCCCCCCCCCCCCATGGAAGCAAAAGTTGGGCCTGGGAATCAACCTGATGGTGAAAACTGCACATTGTTACACCAGCGTGCAAAATCCAGGGCATCCAGATATATTTATGGGGGACTTTGGGCCATTGTGCTTCAAAACAGGAAATGCCTTCAATTGACAAGGCACTTCTTTTCTAATAAACAAGTGCCCTTAGAGTACACGGGGTCAGCTCGGTCCCAAATGCCATTCTTTTGCAGGCTGACTTGGGGAAAGGAGCATAACTCTGGGAAGTTAACTGTAGATGCTGTAACAGGTGGGGCACTTAAGTACCCCCTCCTGCCCCTTCTGTGTTTACCTTCAATGGAACGGGGCAGTAAAGGAGCAGAACACGCGGGTTAAGAAAGAAACAATCTAAAAAAATCAAAGCATTCGGTTCCTGGGATTGTTGCCATGACATTCACAGGCATTTATTACAAGTGAGACTCAGAATATTCTGGCAGCAGATTGATGGTCTCTTATTCTTCTTTTCTTGTAAGCAAATATGATGCCAGAATGGAGCAATTACTGGCAGTATCACCCAGCTGCTTCTTGGCTACAATGGAGATAAGATTTCAGGGCTGCAAAATAATTGCAAACGTTTTTTTTTTTTTGTTTTGTTACATTTGTACCCTGCGCTTTCCCACTCATGGCAGGCTCAATGCGGCTTACATGGAGCAATGGAGGGTTAAGTGACTTGCCCAGAGTCACAAGGAGCTGCCTGTGCCTGAAGTGGGAATTGAACTCAGTTCCCCAGAACCAAAGTCCACCACCCTAACCACTAGGCCACTCCTCCACTGTTGCTACTAGTTGAGATTCTACATGGAATGTTGCTATTCCACTAGCAACATTCCATGTAGAAGTCGGCCCTTGCAGATCACCAATGTGGCCGCGCAGGCTTCTGCTTCTGTGAGTCTGACGTCCTGCACGTACATGCAGGACATCAGACTCACAGAAACAGAAGCCTGCGCAGCCTTCTACATGGAATGTTGCTAGTGGAATAGCAACATTCCATGTAGAATCTCCAACAGTATCTATTTTTTTTTGTTACATTTGTACCCTGCGCTTTCCCACTCATGACAGGCTCAATGCGGCTTACATGGGGCAATGGAGAGTTAAGTGACTTGCCCAGAATCACAAGGAGCTGCCTGTGCCTGAAGTGGGAATCAAACTCAACTCCTCAGTTCCCCAGGACCAAAGTCCACCACCCTAACCACTAGGCCACTCCTCCACTCTTTTTAGAATGTGCATTTGGAATCATTTTTCCAATAAACGCCATGCATTTGTGTAGATGTACTGCCAGACATTGAACACCGATAGCCACGATGAAGATCCTACAGAGAGTGGGAGAGAAGGGGCTCTACACACACACAGAGAAACAGCTGCTTTATCTTTAAATTAATTTTTGAACTTTGAAAGTCAACGTGGTACGCGTCTTGTAATAGTCATCGTGACAGAAAGGGTTTTTTTTTTTTTACCTTTTCATAAATTGTCAATATCTGGATTATTTTCAAAATGTGAAACCTTCTGTGAGTGAAAACTCTCTAAAGATGATGTCCAGGTCATTTGGTCCCTTCTTCAAAATGTTTTGCAGCTGGAGATCTGTGACAGAAGCAGGTCCCCTCTGTTAATAATTCCTAACTCACTGCAGAACCATCTGATTCAATATGGAATTGGAAATGAAATAAATACTAGAAGTAGATAGTTTTTTTTACAAATGTAGATTTAAGTTTCAAGTTTATTTTTTTCTTACTATACCACCCTACATATAAACAATTAAAAGTATAAATAAAAAGGTAAAGGAACTCCATTATTAAAATGGTGTTGGGAAAAATCCACTGCTTATTTCTAGGATAAGTAGCATGAAATCTATTTTACTGCTCTGGGATCTTGCCAGGTACTTGTGACCTGGATTGGCCACTGTTGGAAACAGGATGCTGGGCTTGATGGACCTTCGGTCTGTCCCAGTATGGCAACACTTATGTACTTGGGATTCTGCAGGGCCGCCGAAAGGGGGGGCAGGGGGGACAAAATTCCCCGGGCCGGGGCCTCCAAGGGTGGCCCGGCACCGGGGTGTCTCTCCTTCTCCTGCTCCCAGGCCGCCGGCACTGCAGTGCCCGGTCTCACCTGCCTGCCCTTGGCTCCGTCGACAGCCCCCCTCCGTCCACCACTGGGCCCCCTGCATTCAAATCGACAGCGTCTCACCTCCGTGTGAAAGCGGCAGATCGCCTCCCTTCGGGCCTTCCATCACTGTGTCCCGCCCTCGTCTGCTGTAACTTCCTTTTTCCGTGAGGGCAGGGCACAGTGAGGGAGGGCCCGAAGGGAGGCGATCTACTGCTTTCACATGGAGATGAGGCACTGCCAATTTGAATGCAGGGGGCCCGGTGGAGGATGGAGGGGGGCTGTCGACGGGACTGGGGTGGGCAGGTGGAGACTGGGGACTGTGGCAACAGCGGCCTGAGAGCAGGAGAGGGAGGAGACAGTGGAAGCGATTGGAGGGGCAGCAGCGGCAACGGCCTTGCCCCGGGCCAGGCTCAGTCTCTCGGCAGCCCTGGGATTCTGAATGGAATCTTGCTACTCTTTGGGGTTCTACATGGAATCTTGTTATTCTTTAGAATTCTAGAATCTTGCAACTCTTTGGGGTTCTACATGGAATGTTGCTACTATTTGGATTTCTGCCAGGTACTTGTGACCTGGATTGGCCACTGTTGGAAACAGGATGCTGGGCTTGAAGGATCTTCCGTCTGTCCCAGTATGGCAACACTTACGTGCTTATTATAAGAAAGTATAAAAGAACGATCAAGAGCCCTTTTACTAAAGCACAGTAGGCCTAATGTGGGCCTACTCTGCGGTAAAAGGGTATTACTGCAGGACATGCTTGTATTAAAAGTGAATTTTAAAGATTGTTTTTCAACTCTGCCTTGACCGACCAGTGCACTCGGGGGTCTGTATTTTTGAAAATGATTGTTTAACTTTGATTGATTGAAAATAAGTTGGAATTTAGAAGATAAGACACATCTCTAATTATGTGAAGGGCGAGGTGGAGCCTGTTTCGAGTTCAGACTGGCCACCTGGACTGAGAAACATAAAACATGTGACCACATTCCCACAGTATGGTTTGTTTACCAAAGCAGAGAAATTCTCAAGCATTCTGTAATTTTCCTTAGCTCTGAACATTAGTTATAAACCTAATAAAAAAGGGAGCCTCTGGCAGTGAAGTGGGAAGCTCATCTATGGGCAGATGCACTGCGTAGAACCAGACTCCTGGTCAAAGAAGCTCCTGGCTTTCGCTGTGAACAGGGCTCCCCCTAGTTGATGATAAGAGCCTGGATGATGTAAGTACCAGTGATGATTGTTTATAGTGTATTGCTTCTTTTCCTGGTTTAGGAACTCCTAGTATTGCTTGATTGTAGGAACCAGTGATGTAATGATTGTTTATAGATAAGTATTGTTTAATTATAGATAGATCTTTTCAGTTATATAGCTAATCATTGTGTATATAGCTTAATCATTGTATATATATCATTGTGTATGTTAGATTTTAGAACCTCTAATAAAAGTCTCATTTACCTAATATGAATCCAAAAGAATCCACAGTAATTACTGAGTAATCTGTGTTAGTGAATTAGGCTGTAAAACCAGGGCAGAACAATGTTGAGGCATCCCGCAGTAGTTTGGCCAGCAGCGCGTACGACTCCTGTGGTAAAATATTTTTTCTTTTTCAGCATGGGAGGCATGTCTGGGGCAGAGAGTAGGCATACCTGCGCAAATCAGGTAGTGAGGGCACATTACTGCATGCTACCCGATTAGCGCAGGACTAGTACGAAAGCCCTTACGGCCTCCCGGCAGTAATGGCCACACGATAATGGGAAAATTAGAGCATAGCCATTTAAAAAAACCAAAAGACGATGATGGCGGCCATTTATCATCTATGCTAGAAAGTGGCTGAAGTGCGTGCCAAGCCCGTGTGCTAATTGCAGCGCCAGCCACTTTCTACCGCACCTTAGTAAAAGGACCCTCTGAGTGCTGTACTGCCGAGATCCCTGGGCCCACCTCTGGCTCAAGTTCTGCTGAATATCTAATAGAGAGATCCCACAGTCAGGCTGGGAATGCATCCATAAATAAAAATGCTCTTAATCCTGACTGAAATCTTTTTACGCACGATTCAGACCTGAACTGGATTGGAAGAGCGTTTCATAGTCTAGGAGGAACTACACTGAAAATCTTATTTCGAATATGGTCATATGTTATCTGTCTGCATGTAGGTATTACAAGCAACTGTTCTTGGCTGGATATTTGGGGAGTGTGGTATGAAAGAGCAGATAACTGGTGGGCTGTGCTTTAAAATACAATTTAAGAATGTTGTATGCAATATGATAGTGGTAAGCAGTGCTCTTGCTTGAGTAAGGATTTCAAAACTTCTTCCCTTTTTATTTCTAGGTGAGTTACAGTCAGGTATTTCCATCCCGAGAGAGCTTATAGTCTATGTCGGTCCTCGAGATCTACAACCCAGTCAGGTTTTCAGGATTTCCTCAATGAACATGCATGAGCAGTGGCATATTTAAACCAGATACTTCAATGGCGTACTCACCCCCTATCAGACCCAACACCCCCACCTTAAAATCCTCCCAGCTTTAGTGGCAGTCATAGGCTACCTGTAGCCTGCTCTAGGACTTCCTCTCTGAACCGTCCCGCCCCTTCACAACACAGGAAGTTGTATCAGAAGGGGCGGGACAATTCAGGGAGAAAGTCCCGGAGTAGGACGCGGGCAGCCTGAGTGCCACTGCTGCTGCCCAGGTGAAGACTAAAGCCAGAAGGACTTTTAGGGTATGGGGGCAAGAGCAGTGGCAGCAGGGGAGACACAGGGTGGCAATGGCAGCAAGGGGGGAGGGGAAGCACAAGGGGGCAGGGAGGAGATGTTCTTGGCTCTGCTACTGTCCATGAGATCTATTTACATGCGCTGCTTCCATTGTATGCAAATAGATCATTGTTGAAATCCTAACAACCAGACTTGGTTGCAGACTTCGAAGACTGGCATTTAGCACCCCTGGTCTAAAAGCTGCATTTACTAATTTGTGTTAATGCATATTATTGTAATTGGGGTATACGTGTAATAGATCCCCCAAACAAGAGAAGACATCTCCAGCCAACTACAGGAGAACCACTTGGGTGTAGTCCATTCCATCATATTTAGGGTAGACTCCTGGGATTCTGCTGGGATGGTTGTAGTTCGGGGTAGAAGGACAAAGGGACCTGTTAAGAGGACCCAGGAGCCAAGGAGGCCTAGAAAATAGAGTCTGATTTCTTCAGAGATCTGGATTTCGGCTTACACTTCGGTAAGCGGTGGACAGTGGATTCGGTTTTCATATCTAGTAAGCGCATGGTTCGGAACAAGGTATCTTTCAAAGATATCACCAAAACAGGGAAGATAGGGTATCCCAACAGTGAGGTTGCAATAGAGACCATAGACCAGGTGTCTTTAGATAAAAAGCAGACAAAAGATTACAAATGAACACTGTCAACTGCCGAGCAAGATGTAAATAGGAACAACAAATATAGTTTAAAATGTCTATATGCGAATGCCAGAAGTGTAAGAAATAAGATTTGAGAATATAATGCACTAAATGAAAAGTTAGATATAATAGGCATCTTTGAGACCTGGTGGAAGGAGGATAACCAGTGGGACACTGTCATACCAAGGTACAAATTATATCCCGAGCCAGAATTGCACCCTGTGTGACATGCCTCCTGATGCCCCAGCCTGTCCTGCCCACTGCACCATGACCACCACAGGGTAGACAATGGACAGGGAGCAATCTGTGTGCCCCCCCCCCCCATCTCCCTTGTACTCTGTTCAGCCATAGCACCCACCCAGCCCTCAGACAGCACTGCTACTATTAGCGAGCAGGCAGTCCATTTTGGAAAATGCCATCACTTCCCTTCTGGGATGTCTCAGTAGGTGTTGGGGGTGGAAATGGAAGTGCAGGAGCCAGAAGACACTGTTTTTTTGTTAAGGGCAGGGCTTGGGCAATTTAACACATGTTGTCCCCATACCATTCTCTGTCAGCCTGGGAACCCTGGGAACTTCCTGCCTTCTTCCATAGGTTGAATTCAAGTTACAGGCAGGAAAAGTGAGTTCCACAGGTTGTATCTGGCCCATGGGCCAGTTGGGGGACCCCTGATCTAGAACACAATGCTTCCTTAATAAATAAGTTCTATGCTGTCCATCAGAGGCAAGGAATGAAGCTACCCAACAAGGCTTGAAAGTGAGTACAGGACTGTATAGCCAGCAGCAATATGCACGTGGCTATGGTTAGAGAAAAATCACAATGAAATATTTGAAACCATGAGCAAAACTTCCAGGACTCCAGTGAATAATTAGTATTGGGAGAAAAAGAGAGCAAATAAGAGAGGGAATCGACATGTGAACTGCTACCAACCTCTAATCACAAGAAAGAAATTCTTAACAGCACTTTCAATCGTCGCCTCTTTTCCGTGCTGGTAATTTTAGCTCTAGTCTCTCTTGTGTACTGACTGGTTTATCAACATATTTATCCATCTGTTCTGAGATGTCTATTAATATTACACATGTTCTGCTAAGGAAAAATTAAACACAACGGAATCACTAATTCAAGCCCAGATCTGGACTGGGTGCATTCGTCAGTGGCAAAGCCTAGTCTGTGGTTAAGTGAGTGGGTGTAAAACACAAAGGACTACAGTTCATACCTGTCAAACAGTTTGCTCAAACATAATCTCTGCACTCTTCGGATCCAGTAAACGTGACTTTCACCTTGTTTATTTAATTTCACTTATTTAGTGGGTTTCATATTCTATCTTTCCCAAATGCCTTCACAGCAAATCAAACAATTTCAATACAAACATTAAGTAGAGAGGTGTGGTAGTCGTGTTAGTCCACTCTTAAAGGTAATCAATAGAAATCAAACAAAATTAAAACATGGAAAAGAAAATAAGATGATACAAACATTAAAAATTCAAACTCCAACACACAGCAAAACAATTCACTCATAATAACAGTTAAATAACCAAACCTTACAGAGTTTCAGAAAAGTCATATATGGGACCCTTAATAAAAGGCCCTTTTTTCATCATTAGGCTTGTGTTACAGCCTAACTTAATAAAAGGGAAGTTAGGCTGTAACACAAGCCTAACGATGAAAAAAGGGCCAAAGCAGAACATGCCACAGTGTTTTCTGTTAGTTTTCCCATCAGCCTGTGCTAAACGCATTCTATTCATTTTTCTTTTTTTGGGAGGGGGCATGTCACGGGTGTAGAATGAGCATGGATGTGCTAGTTACTGCTGTGCTAACTGGTTAGTCCGTAACACAGTAGCCCTTTGTGTCTCCTAAAGTGGGGGTGGAAAGTGCTGCTTTTTAACATATTTATAAATTATCTAGAGACTGGAGTAACTAAGTGAGGTAATTACATTTTCTGATGACGCAAAGTTATTCAAAATTGTTAAACTGCAAGAGGACCTTACGAGACTGGGAGTCTGGGCATCCAAATGGCAGATGACATTTAATGTGAGCAAGTGCAAAGTGATGCATTTGGGAACGAGGAACCCGAATTATAGCTACGTCACGCAAGGTTCCACGTTAGGAGTCACAGACCAAGAAAGGGATCTAGGTGTCGTCGTTGATGAAACCTTCTGCTCAGTGTGCTGCTGCGGCTAGGAAAGCAAATAGAATGTTGGGTATTATTAGGAAAGGTATGGAAAACAGGTGTGAGGATGTTATAATGCCGTTGTATCGCTCCATGGTGCGACCGCACCTCGAATATTGTGTTCAATTCTGGTCGCCGCATCTCTGGAATTAGAAAAGGTACAGAGAAGGGCGACGAAAATGATAAAGGGGATGGGACAACTTCTCTATGAGGAAAGGCTGAAGCAGCTTGGGCTCTTCAGCTTGGAGAAGAGGCGGCTGAGGGGAGACATGATAGAGGTCTATAAAATAATGAGTGGAGTTGAACAGGTAGATGTGAAGCATCTGTTCACGCTTTCCAAAAATACTAGGACTAGGGGGCATGCGATGAAGCTACAAAGTAGTAAATTTAAATTAAAGAAATTATTTCATCACTCAACATGTGATTAAACTCTGGAATTTGTTGCCAGAGAATGTAGTAAAAGCACTTAGCTTAGCGGGGTTTAAAAAAGGTTTGGATAGCTTCCTAAAAGAAAAGTCCATACCCCATTATTAAAATGGACTTGGGAAAATCCACTGCCTATTTCTAGGATAGGCAGCAAAAAATGTATTGTATTGTTTTGGGATCTTGCCAGGTACTTGTGACCTGGATTGGCCACTGTTAGAAACGGGATACAGGGCTTGATGGACCTTTGGTTTGTCCCAGTCTGGTAACACTTATCTTCTCCTGCAGTAATTTTTTTCAAAGGCCATGCATGCGCTCTGAATTCCATGCCATACTGCAGCCGGTATACAGTATGGACTTTTGATGCATTTGAAATCATTCTTCGAACCGAGCATCTGGACCATCCTTATTTTCGAATAGCTTTTGTTTCATTGTGAAGAGCTACCATATCGACCGCTGACACAGGCATAGATGCCGAAACACAGCCCGTGTCGGGTCTGAAAATAAAAAATTGTTTGCTATCCTCAGTCCTGAAGAACCTTGATGTTTCTTTGTTGCTGTTTTATGCTTTGTTTTCCCTCTCTTTGTGCTTTTCCTATCATTAGTGCATGGCCATAAATCAAAGAAATAGAAAAAAAAGCCTTTTTTTGACAGCTGCACTAGAAATGAGCTTAGTGCGCAGGAAAGGCCTGCATAACGATGTACTGAGTCCATTTCTTAGTGCAGCTTAGTGAACTGGCCCCTACATGACTTCAAATTGTTGACGTCAAAGGAAAGAGTTGGAACTAGCCGTCTGCTGCATGATTGTTACAGCTCAGCCGTTTGGAACCCCTAATCAAAGACTTCCTTGATTTAACAAGTCAAACCAGCACCCTGCCACTCTGCACCACTGCTGGCTAATGTCATGCATATTTACATGCCAATTATGCAAATCCCGACAAATAAGTGCATTATGCAGCCATGATTGAGTCTTCTTAAGTCAATTACGTAGTCTAATGCAATTACTGTGTGCTGTCCAATTTATTTCAACATGTAGTTGAGGCTGTCACCAAGTTATTAAGCAACCATTAGACCCAGTGTTTTCCGTACACACAGCACAGAAGCGAACTCTCTGGAGAAGGCGGCTGTCCAACTCTTACTATGATCTTACTACAGGGAACTAAATCGCATCGCAAGCCTGATCATTTGTGGTCTTTTTGGCTAAAATCCAATGTAGGGTGTGAGCCGTTCTTGGCTTTCTGGTAGAGATCGAGAACTGGTACCGTGTGAGGGAGGGAGGGAGGTAGACCTACCACCCAATCCAGTATAGACACTGTACTGTACAGAAATGGGCCAAATAAGGAGGATTAAATCTCCTGTTTAAAATAGATAGATAGATAGATAGATAGATAGATAGATAGATAGATAGATAGATAGATAGATAGATAGATAGATGAGAAGTTTTAGAGGAATAAAAGGTAAGCGACGGAAGTGAGACAGGATAACTCTAGGGCCAATATAGAAAGCTCTTGCAGGCACTAGTGTTCAGTTCATAAACATTCTGCACACATTAACGGTTGCACGATGCAGAAAAAGGTTCAATGCGGCAGTTAACTTGCACGGTATATGTGGGCACCCCCAGATTCTCTATAACCCCCACAATGTTAGCTACCTCCACAATGCACAAAAGAAAATGGGATTTTAACGTGTACAGAACACGAGGTCACCATCAGGCCTGAGGCAGTGTAGAAGGGTTAGTTGAGAAGATTTGGGGATTTTTTTTTTTCTTTTTTTTTTTATGAGACCATAGTTGCAACTTTAAAAGGCAGAAGAGTAGTAAAAGCTGGAAGTGAAGGTAAGAGTGGCTTCACCGCGTGTGTCTGAAGAAAATGAAAGTAACAACACGCATCTGTGCAAGTGGTTTTGCCCATAAATATTAACCTTGCAAAAGTTTTCTGCGTATAAATGTTTTCTGAGGCTAATGTTTATCTGCAGAACAACATTCTGATTCATGCACAGAACTTTTGTGCACTTTCTATATATCTATATATTCAATTGACCGAACTTCACTTTTGGTTTCAACACTTAAACCGACCCAAAATCTGGGTTCAAGTTTCTGTCAAAAATGCACAGGAAGTTTTGGTGGAAACATGAAACTGTAGCCCCAGCCTCCTCCCTCCCTCTGATAGAAAGCATGTCCCCCCCCCCCCCCACCTGGGCCACCCAACACACTGCCCTCCTCATCTTCCTCCACCCTGTGGTAGGCCCTCCCCAGGCCTACCTTGTAAAGGCCCTGGTGATGTAATGGTGTCCTTGGGCAGGAGCATCCAGAATTGCTCCTGCCCTCTTTCTCCTGTTGAAAAAATGGCGGGAGGTTGCAGCCACAATTTTGGAATTGAGATTGGCCTGAGTAGGAGCAAGTCACTGCTGCTCAGGACATTCCCAATTTCAAAATGGCAGCTGCGAGGTTGCCGTGGGAGTCACAGCTGCCATTTTTTCAGTGCAGTGGACAGGGGCAGGAGCAACTTAGGGATGCTCCTGCCCTGCAGAGGCCACTAGACCACCAGGGCCTTTACAAGGTAGGCTCCGGGGGGAGGGGGTGGAGGGATGGCAGGAAGGCAGAGTTGTGGGTGGCATGGGAGGGGGCAACATGTTTTCTGTCAGGTGGTGGGAGAGTAGCTGTGGCAGCAGCAACAGAGGGCAGCAGGGGCATAGCTACGGGTGGGCCTGGGTGGGCCCAGGTCCACCCAATTTCAGCTCAGGCCCGCCCACCGAAGCGCGCGCACACACTGTGCAGCAGCGTAGCGACCATGGCAGAAACGGCACCCGCTTGCTCTAGCTCAGCTGAGCTGATCTCTCCAGGGCAGGCTCCAGCCAGATTTCGGCTCAGGCCCGCCTGCCCGCCCACCGACCCACCCACGTGGCAAGCGCACACACTGCAGCAACGTACCACATCGCGCAGTTGTGGCCATCCGCTCAGGGCCGGCTCAGCTGATCTCTCCAGCAGACTTATCCCGCCTACCGTCAGCTCGGGGTGGGGGCGCAGGAAAATGCACTTGTTGCAGCAGCAGGTCCCGTCGCAGCCATGCAGCACGTCGTAGTTCCCTCCATCCATATGATCCTATGCGGTAGTACCTTATGACGTGGCTGCTGTGCGCGGTGGTGTGCTCCGCTCGCATCTGATAGCAGGCTAAAAAAAAATAGCTGCAGGTGCACGCAAGCCGGGTTGAGTATTGAACTAGAGCCTCAGCCTGGCCCTGCCCTGTGGAAATTGGAAAGGTTCGAGTCCGAGTGAGATCATTTGAGAATCGAGTTCCTGCCAGTGCCAGCCCAGCAGGTAATACAATTGTATATGCTTTTTTTTAAATCATAATTTATATATATATATATATATATATATTGCCCACCCATATTATCTCTACGCCCGGCCAAAATGTCAGGTCTGGCTACGCCACTGGAGGGCAGGACCACAGTTTTGGTTCCTGTTCCAGTTGAAACCAAGCCATGGACTCCGTTTTGTCTGGAACCAAAACTGCTGGTTTTGGTCGGCCTCTGTTTCCAGACAATGAATGACCAATCTATATGATTAAAAGTAAAGATAAGCACTGAAAAGCAAATACAGAAGAGTTGATACAGAATAATCGGACCCAAAAGCTACAGAAAGCCACTAGTCTGTGTGAAAAGCAATTGGTTCCATAAGAACATAAGAATAGCCATACAAGGTCCATCTATTCCAGTATCCTGCTTCAACAGTGGCCAATTCAGGTCACAAGAACCAGGCAGAAACCCAAATAGTAGCAACATTCCAGAACCCCAAAAAGTAACAAGATTCCGGAATCTCAAAGAGTAGCAACATTCCATGCTACCAAACCCGGGGCAAGCAGTGGCCTCCCCATGTCTGTCTCAATAGCAGACTAAGGACTTTTCCTCCAGGAACTTGTCCAAATCTTTTTTAAATGCATTACGCTAACTACTGATACCACACCCTCTGGCAACAAGTTTCAGAGCTTAACTATTCTTTGAGTGAAAAAAATTTTTTTCCTCCTGTTTGTTTTCCAGAAAAAGCACAAAAAAGGCTCTCAAGAATGGAACAAGTGTGCTTTAATAGTGACCTGCGACGGACCGTGTTTCCATGTAACAAATGCCTGCCTCAGGGGTCAATTCCACCACAATGCACTAGGTACGTGAGTTTCAAATCAAAATGCATATACAGTGGCACAACTCAAAAATCGCGGTCTGCTCTAGTAGGAACACAGAGAAACCGAAAACCAGTGTCTGAAGCGGAGCAGTGTCCGGTCACTATTAAAGCCGACTTGTTCCATTCTTGAGAGGCCTTTCTGCTTTTTTCCGGACACCTATTTGTTTTAAAAGTACTTCCACCTAATTTCATTGAGTGTCCCTTGGTCTTTGTACTTTTTCAATGAGTGAAAAATCGATTCACTTTTACTCGTTCTACTCCACCGGGATTTTGTAGACCTCAATCAAATCCCCTCCTCATCCGTCTCTTTTCCAATCTGAAGAGCCCTAACCTCTTTAGCCTTTCCTCATATGAGAGGAGTTCCATCCCCTTTATCATTCTGGTTGCTCTTCTTTGAACCTTTTCTAATTCCGGTATATCTTTTTTGAGATACAGTAACCAGAATTGAACACAATTGCACCATGAAATGACACAGAGGCATTCTAGTATTCTTGATCATATTCACCATCCCTTTCCTAATAATTCTTAGCATCCTGTTTGCTTTTTGGCCACTGCCATATACTGGGCAGGAGATTTTAGCACATTGTCTGCAATGACACCTAGATCTTTTTCTTGAGTGCTGACTCCTAAGGTGGATCCTAACATCAGGTAACTATGATTTGGATTATTCTTCCCAATGTGCATCACTTTGCGCTTGTCCACATTAAATTTCAGTCCTCCAGTTTCCTAAGGTTTTCCTGCAATTTTTCACAATCTGCATGTGTTTTGACCACTTTGAATATTTTTGTAACATCTGCAAATTTAGGCCTTTGTTTTCAAAGCCACACTAACAGCTGCCGAAACGGTCATGCCGACACAGCCCACTCACTTTGAATGGGCTGTGTTGGCAGCCGCTAGAGCGGCTTTGTAAAGGGGGGGGGGGCTAATCACCTCACTTGTCATTCCAATTTCCAGATAATTTATAAATATGTTAAATTGCACTTATCCTAGTACAGATCCCTGTGGAACTTCACTATTCACCCTCCTCCATTGAGAAAAATGGCCATTTTCTGTTTTCTGTCCAATAATCAATTCCTAATCTGCACCAGAACCGTCCTCTTTAATTTTCTCAGGAGTCTCTCATGAGGAGCTTTGTCAAAAGCTTTCTAAAAATCTACACTGGCTTCCCATTAAGGAACGCATTGCCTTCAAGGTTTGCACCTTGATTCACAGGATTATTTATGGAGAAGTTCCTGGATACATGCTTAATCTAATTGACCTTCCACTCAGAAACAGTTCCAGTTCTTCCCGATCCTACCTAAATCTACACTATCCAGACTGCAACGGCCTCAAATACAAATCTACCTACGCATCCAGCTTCTCCTTCATAGGAACACAGTTATGGAACGCACTACCTAAAATCTTAAAATTAACTCAGAACCACTTAAATTTCAGGAAATTACTGAAGACCACCCTGTTTAAGAAGGCTTATCTTCACAACTCAACTTAATTTACCTCTTCCTGTTACAGCAAAGTCCATGAACCCTTACCTTTATTATTCACTCTTATTATCTCTGTTGTTCTTTACGATAGCTATATGTTTACTATTTTTTAAATTACATCATTATGTTATTTTACTGAACTATATTATATTGTTATGTTATTTAATTGAACTGTAGTTTGCCCTACGGTCTTGGAAGCCACATTGAGCCTACTATCGGTGGGAAAATGTGGGGTATAAATGTGTTAAATAAACTGGCTCACCATTATCCACATGGTCTATTCATGCCTTCACAGAAATGAAGAAGATTGGTGAGGCAAGACTTCCCTCGGCTGAACCCATGCTGACTCTGTCCTATTAAACCATGTTTATTTATCGGTTCCATAATTTTATCCTTTATAATAGTTTCCACTGTTTTGTCATCAGCAGCTAAGAAATATATGTGTGAGGCACCTGAGGGAAGGGGAAGTGGGTACTGGGTTCGAAATGTGAATTTGAAGCACAGCTCCTCAAGGTGGACAGATTGCAGAGGGTAACTATGTTATATTAAGATATGGGATCATATGGAAAAAAAGTTTTCAATATCTCAAGTATGTTTCAGTTCAAACCAGAGACCAGAGTCTTTTGCTCCAAACCTACATACAATTTAAAAGGGGAAAACAGAACAAACAAGGACATTTGAGTATAACATTGACGAAAATATTAGCATCAAGGTACAACTGTGATCTACCAACATTTGCTTATTTCCGATCTGACGAAGAAGGGCAACCTTCGAAAGCTAATCAAGAAATGTATTAAGTTATGTCCAATAAAAAAGGTTTCATCTTATTTCCTTTTCCATGTTTTATTTCTATTGATTACCTTTAAAAGTGGACTAACAGGGCTACCACACCTCTCTACACACAGTATTCAAAATACAATAGATGCTAATGTCAAGCTGCCTGTTTGATCGTTTTTCTGTTGATATTATTGGCACAGATCCATTATTCTGATGTTAATCTGATAACATAATACCATAGCAGCAGGCCCAAGGCAGTATTTTCAAAGTGTGGCTCCTCACACGCTGGCTGTAAATATCACCAGCACATTAGCAATAAAGCAAGGACACCCCTCCCCCAATGCCTTGGGCTCCTTCGCAAACCTATGGAAGATACAGATTGCAAGTGAAGTGATGCCAGACTAAATTAACACTTTCCGTGCATCCTGGGGCGAGGCTTTACTTCAAGTAAGCATTAAATATAATAAATACAACAACCAAAAGAATAACCAAATATTCGGACCCTAGAATCCGATATTGGTTCAAATTGTTTTATCCGTTTAAATGTCCCACACGCAGGCACACAAATCCAGTTATAGTCACTCTTGGTTGCTTTCAAGAAAGGGAATTCTTTTCAATGCAATTCTTTTCGACAAAAGGGAATGAAGTTTGCAGGGCAGGGAAGAAGCACCCGAGTGCACCTGCATTGCACGGATCACAGAACACAGCTGGCTGCCCAGTTCCCATTCATTCATTGCACCCTTTCAAAGGGGAACGACCGTACAACCGGCGCTTCTTTGGGACAGACCCACTTGCACCGTCTCCGAAGGGTTACAAGCACGTCTAACCTGCTCCGAGGCAAAACCGGGCTTAACTTTGAGCTAAAATCACCGGCCACAGAGTTGCATTTCAGTAGACAAAAGCCCCTCTTCAGAGGTGCTTGCCTGCGCCCCCACCCCTTCCCCAATTGAACCCTACCTTCATTCTCATCGGTGACAGAAGACTTTCCATTTTGCTTTCCTGCTCATGTCGAGCCTTAATCTCCACCTTCGCTCTGGTCTCCGTTTTCCAGCATCACCCGGTCACCAAGAGCCAAGCCCAGGGACTCCTCCTGTCCTGTCCCTGTCGTCGCCTGCCTGCAGCTGTTTGCAGTGCACTCACTGAGCCCTGCCTTACGCAATGCCTTCAATGCAAGGACAGCAAAGTAGACCCTAGGCGAAGCCGAGGGATCAGCTCATTCCGCAGGACGAGCGCCGGGTGTCTGCATCCGTCTTCACTGCGAGCAATGCACGTTTAGACTTAGAAATGTGGCGTCAGCAGAACTCCGGGACTCCCGCCCCCTCTGCAGAGCCCTGAACGTTTACGGGAGCTGGAAAGCAAATGATTTATGACGATACTGGCTACCCCCATCCGCATCCGATGGCACCTTCATCAGTTTTAATTAGTTCAGTATTTATCTGACTAATGCTCTGCTCCAGAGTGTGGCAAAGCCAGTTGCATCCAGGTGCAAGAAGTCCCGTTCCTACAGCGCTTCTAATTGGGAGGGGGGTCCAAAGATTTTTACATTGTTAAACGCGTTTTTACTCATGGATAAAAAAATGCAGTTTGACCTCATCTGGACTGTGTGTACTGGATAACATTTTACATACTTTCCCTATGTTAAAAGCTGTCCAAGAGAGGGGGGGAGGGGGAGGGGGGAGGGGGGAACATCACCTGCTCAGCACAGAGACAACCTGCAGCTCCTTGTGGCTCTGGGCAAGTCACTTAACCCACCATTGACCCAGGTACCAAAACCTAGGGGTCCTGTTACTAAGCTGGGGCAAAGAATGACCTTAGCACACCCTTGCGCTGGTTTTCCCAAACACTAAGGCCAGTTATACCGGGGCAACAAAAATGGCCTTTATTTTCTGTATTAATGGCCATGCGCTAATGTTGCCGATAGCGTGCAGCCATTTAAAAAAATTAGGGCGTATGGACTTACCGTCAACCATTTAGTGGGTGCTAAGATCTCACGTACTATTCCTGTGCTAACCAGTTAGCGTGCGGTAATGTAGTTACGCTAACTGATTAGCACAGGAACATCCACTCTCTATCCCTAGACACCCCCCACCCCAGAAAAAATTAAAAAATGTATTAGCATGAGGTTAGTGTGTGACCTTATTTACTACAATATCACCTTGTATTCATTCATACCATGTATTTGTTCAGACCGGAATCGGCTAATGCCGTTAATGGTAATATGTAAGCCACATTGAGCCTGCAAAAAGGTGGGAAAATGTGGGATACAAATGCAACAAATAAATAAAACAAATAAATTATCACAGGACACCTGCGTGCATCCCATGGTATGCCATTTTTAGCTGCATTAGGTGTGACTTACTTCCTAATTAGCTTTGTAAAGGGACCCCTTAGATTGTGAGGCCATTAAGGACCACGCCTATCGAGAAACAGAGCTGGGCCCGAGACAGAGCCGCCGCAACTGCCGCCCCCCTCCACTCGGGCTGCCTCCACCACTGTCTGTGTGTCGGAACCTGGGTTATCATGTTAATGCAGTCACCCAGGTCCCGACACACAAGAGCAGGCGAGAGACAGATTGAGGGAGCAGAACCTTCTGCCTGCCCCCAGAACCCTTGCCAGCACCGCCCCCCCCCCCCTCGGAAGCTGGGCCTGGGGAATCTTGCCCCCCCCCCCCCCCCATCGTGGCAGTCCTGTTAGGGACAGAGAAAGTACCTGCTTATAATAAATGTAAACCACTTTGGTTGTACCACAGAAAGGCAGTAGATCAAGTCCATGACCTTTGACCCTTTACCACAGTAAAGCAGCATATCAAATCTCTGACCCATTCCCCTTTCCTGCAGGTCCCCTCAACTTTCAAGAGAAACTTTGCAGGGATTTTCCAGTTCAAAATTCAGCACTGTAGGGAGTTTTGAAAATGACGCCGGAGAGCAATGTAGGGTAATAAACCATATGCTATACCAGTACGCTAAGCTTTAGCACACAATGGAAGCGCTGACACAAACACTAAACTAATGGCATGCAAATTACCCACAGCTTTAAAAATTCTGAGCTGCCAGAAAACATAACGCACCCCACTATGGTAACATACAGCCATTTTCTGCATCTGGTGAATGCGTCTTTTGCTTTTTGCAAATTACCAGGGCATTAAAAATTCTGAGCTGCCAGAAAAAATGATGCACATCACCATTTTCTGGATGGGGTGGAAGTGTCTTTTGCTTCTCCTTTCCTGTCAGTATATCAGCCAGTCCCTCAGATGCCCCTTTTCCTCCTAGGCTGGAGCCTTTACACCATCCCTGAGCTGGAGTAAAGATTCAGTGCTACAAGGCCTGAAAAATAAATGGCAAATGGGAGTGAACCGTCACAATAAAAGGGTAACGCAGCATATTACATCGGCTCCCTATGTGCGTTCATTAGGCAAGAGAGACAGCCTGAGCTACACAACCCTTTTCCCCATTCTGTGTCTGTGGGTGGAGGGTGTGTTTGGAACTTAAGTAATTCACATGCACAAAGTTATAAAACACGACAGTGTAAGAGGTAAGATTTGAACTCTCGTTCCCTCCTGCTCCTCAGCTATGACTCTAATCACCAGACCACATCCTCTTTCTTTCTTTCTTTATTGCATTTGTATCCCACATTTTCCCACCTATTTGCAGGCTCAATGTGGCTTACATAGTTTTATTAACATTGTCATTCTAGGGCCCTGATGGCGAACCTATGACACGCGTGTCAGTACTGACACGCGTAGCCATTTTCGGTGACACACGGCCGCATGTGGCCTCATACAGAGAAGCAGCGGCGTTCCTTGCTGACACCCGGGGCGGATCGCACGACCTTCCCCCCCCCCCCCCCCGGTGAAATCACACACCCCCCCCCCCCCCCGGTGCATGTTTACCCGCTGGGGGGGGTGCCATGTGCGCTTCTATTGGCTCCCTCCGAGTCCTCCGCTCGTTCCCTCCCTGCTGCTCCCTCTGCCCCACCTCCTGCACGGCCGTTAGGGGATCTTTGACCTCACTTCCGGCTGGCGGAGCAGAGAGCAGCGGAATGCCGTGGGGGACGCATCTCTGTGATCACCATTACCAGCAACCACATAACCACAGCAACCATCATCCAATCTACTGTTCTGGGGTGTCGTGGATTTCTAATTGACCATCATTACTGAGATAGGTGAGGGGGAGGCTGGGAGAGGCGAGGGCATGTGCTATGGGTGCCGTTTCCCGCCATTAGAAATAGCGGCAGCCGTCTTAATTTACATAAGGTGGTCAGTTAGGCTAGTTAACCCCTAATTGCCTGCAGGGCTAACAGGCTATCTATAATTCTATCTTCTGTCACTGCCCCCCTGATGGAGAACCCAAAAAATAAAAAACCAAGGTTAAGTAAAGGAAGTGGTAGTAGCAGTAGCCGACCCTTTCAAGAGACATGGACCGAGATGTATGGCATTATAGAAAAAAATGGCAGATCATTTTGCGTTCTATGTACTGAAACGGTAGTAAGCAGAACGTGGAACATAAATAGACATTTTGAAACTAATCATTCCCAGCTCTTGAAAAAAAGTGAGGATGAAAGGAAGGAATACATTTCCAGGCAGCTACACTTTTATAAGAGCCAATCTAATTCCATCCTTACATTTGTAAAAGGTTCTACAAATTTAACATCTGCAAGTTTGAGCATTGCTCACTCCATAGCTCAGCATGGAAAAGCACTCAGTGAGGGAGGATTTATTAAAGAAACTCTCCTAAGATGTGCACCAGTTCTATTTCACGATATGCAGAATAAAGATGCAATTATTAAGAGAATATCTGAGTTACCACTCAGTAGAAATATCAATTGAAGATTTAGCCAATGAAATTCAGCAACAAAAAAGTCACTAATAGGCAGATTAGTTAAAGAATTCCCCCTCCCCCTCACTTATCTTAATTCACGGCACCCCACACAAGTTAAATAATATCAAGACCAACAAAAGAAACCGACTGACAGATGAACAAAGAAGTCACTAAGCAGGTAAGTTAAATAATTAGTTTTTGGTTTTTTAAATACAGTTATATATTACAATTATACATTTTTGTTATTTAAACTATAAATATCGCGAAATTATGTTTTTTTTTCTCGAAGTGACACACCACCCGAGTTATGCTCGGTTTTTTGGCGAATTTTGATACACCAAGCTCAAAAGGTTGCCCATCACTGTTCTAGGGTATCAGATACAGTTAGTATTGTGCCGAGATTAAGTAGGGAAGAGAGAGGAGGAAGGGAGTGATTAGCCCTGAAGGAAATTAGGAATTTTCAGCTGGGTTCAAGGTACACACGTGTTAATTCATAAAAATAGTAGACAGAAGCAATATTAACCTATCAAGATGAAAGCCAAGGGATTCCCCTGTGAAAAGACCCTTCCTCACAGAAATGTGACTGTCACACATTAATACTGATGGGGGACTGTCCAAGGTGCTGCAGAGAGTATGATATAGAATTACAACAATATTCTTGGAGTGTTTAAAATCCTGTCCACAAACCCCCAGATTCTATAAAGGTTGTTCACACTTGTATGCGATCCTGGGATGCAGCACAACCTAATTATTTCTTTTATTTATTTATTGGGATTTATTAACCGCCTTGATGAAGAGATTCACCCAAGGCAGTGTACAGCAGGTCCAGTTTAACATAAAACTTATCAATAGAAATCAAACAAAATAAAACATGGAAAAGAAAATAAGATGATACCTTTTTTATTGGACATAACTTAATACATTTCTTGATTAGCTTTCGAAGGTTGCCCTTCTTCATCAGATGGGAAATAAGCAAATGTGCTAGCTGACAGTGTATATAAGTGAAAACATTCAAGCATTACTATGACAGTAAAATAGATACTATTGGAGATTCTACATCTATTGGAGATTCTACATGGAATGTTGCTATTCCACTAGCAACATTCCATGTAGAAAGCTGCGCAGGCTTCTGTTTCTGTGAGTCTGATGTCCTGCACGTACGTGCAGGACGTCAGACTCACAGAAGCAGAAGCCTGCGCGGCCACATTGGTGATCTACAAGGGCCAACGTCTACATGGAATGTTGCTAGTGGAATAGCAACATTCCATGTAGAATCTATAGAAATCAAACAAAATAAAACATGGAAAAGAAAATAAGATGATACCTTTTTTATTGGACATAACTTAATACATTTCCTGATTAGCTTTCGACATTTGCTTATTTCCGATCTGACGAAGAAGGGCAACCTTCGAAAGCTAATCAAGAAATGTATTAAGTTATGTCCAATAAAAAAGGTATCATCTTATTTTCTTTTCCATGTTTTATTTTGTTTGATTTCTATTGATAACCTTTAAGAGTGGACTAACACGGCTAGCACACCTCTCTACATAAAACTTACAATTTTGTTAACAGCATAACAATAGTAAAATAACCAAGAATAATCAAAAATACAATAAATGAGGTAAACGTGAAAACATTTAACAGCACTGGAATTCAAATACCAGAGATATAATACAATGTTAGCATAATACTAATGATACACCTAATAAGCATGCGTTAGAGCATTCAACTAACAATTGATTAATGTGCCAATTAACATCAATAATAAGGCAATAAAAATTATTGATGTTAATTAACATCAATTAGGGGATGTTTGCTATTTTATCTTGGAGCGTCGAAATCCCATAGTATGCAATCCAAAAGGGGGAATGACCATAGGAGGGGCACAGGCAGCTCAGGGGCTTTCTCAAAAGAAAGATGTATGCAGTGTTATAGAATTCTTGGGATCTGTGCCCAACATGTGAGTCAGGATTTAGACCAGGTTTCAGTTGGTCAATGTTGGACAAGGGAATCCCCGCTACGTGCCCTCAGCCCGAAGTACACTTTATGGAATAGTGCTGAGCGCTGATTTTCCCCAGCGCCCATCAGATGACTGCTTAATTAATATTAACTGCTGTGCTTATGAAAAAACACCCCCCTCCCCCAGCAAAATAGTTACAGAGGAATAACCTGTTATAGCAGCAGAGAAACTAAACAAAGCATCCTTGCCCTATGAATTCACTAAGCAGAGCTACGGTATAAGTTCCTTTTTGGTGCCTCTCTGGAATGATTAATTCATATAGTGTGAATACAAATGGTAAAGCAAGTGTTAGGAATGGTGAGTTTACCAGGTCTCTGCTAATACTCTACTGATAATATTCTCTTGAACATGGAATAGATCTTTGATTTCTAGAATGGTCCTATCCGCTTGCTGTAATGAGCAATGCAATTTATAAAACATTTAAGAACAAATGTAATTGTTTGGAAATTAATATTAATGGGTTGACAGGAGACCGCATTCCCCGGTGTTTAGAACGAGCTCAGGAAATAATTAGCAGACATGTGCCAAGGTGAAAAGACCAGAGTAACACAGGCAGGCAGGGAGGGGGCAGGGAGACTTGGGGGGGGGGGGTTCTCCCATAAGCAGTCAGATTGTTCTTCTTTCTGTACAGCTCGTGTCTTCCACTAAGACTTCACTTTTACTGTACGTGTCAGGATCTTTGAATCAAAGATGTTTCAATAAAGCTTTCTGGCCAGACATAATAATAATGGTTGGTGGGAGAGACCCTAGAAGGAGAGGAGGAACTGTACTGCCTCCCGGAGGCCAAACAAGAGGCAGTAAAAAAAAGAAGCAGTTAGCATGCTGAAACTAGGGGTCATTGAAGACCCCGTAAGCGAATGGACCAGTCCCATAGTGCTGGTACCTAAGCTGAATGGGTTGACCTTGTTTTACACTGACTTCAGGCAAGTCAATGCTGACACCTACCCCATGCCCAGAACTGATGACCTGGTAGAGCATTTGGCAGGGGCTCAGTATATTTCCACCCTAGATTTAATAAAGGGGTAAAGGGATACTGGCAAATTCCCCTTGATCCAGCTTCTAGGGAGAAGATGGCCGTTATTACAACCCAGGGGCTGTACCAATTCACTGTCCTCCCATTTGGGTTTCTTGGGGCCCCCGCAACCTTTTAAAGAATCGTGAATAGGGTGTTAAAGCCACATCAAGCGAATGGTAATGCCTATCTGGACAATGTAGTGACTTTCTTGTCCCTATGGAAGAGCTACCTGAGGCACATTGCAGCAGTCTGCGAGCCCTTGAGACAAGTAGGGCCGACTGCTAACCCCAAGAAGTGTTTCTTGGGTCAGAGACAGATTCAGTATTTGGGACATCGTGTGGGAAATGGGTAGGTGAAGCCAATGCCATCCAAACTTGAGGCTATTCAGGCAGTGGCCATTTCCCAAACAAAGAAACAGCTGAGGGCCTTTCTAGGTATGATAGGATAGTATCGTAAGTTCATCTTTCAGTTTTCAGAGAAAACTGCTGCCCTCACAGCCCTTTTGAAAAACTCTCAGCCAAGCTGGATGATTTGGGATAGGACTGCCAAACAAGCATTTAAAACCCTAAAGGAAGCCCTTTGCAGGGAACCATTTTTGAGAAACACTGACTTTAGTCAGGAGTTCACCCTACAAACGGATGCTTCAGGGATGGGGCTGGGGGCAGTCCTTAGCCAAGGAAAAGGGGAGGAGGAACTTCCTGTCATGTACCTTAGCAGGAAGATCTCAGAGGCAGAACAGAAATACTCTACAACTGAAAAGGAATGCCTTGCTGTGAAATGGGCCATAGAAACCCTCCGGTACTATCTATTAGGCAGACGCTTCACTTTAATAACCGACCATGCTCCACTGAAGTGGTTAGGCCAGAGGAAGAACCATAACACAAGGCTAGTGCACTGGAATCGTCCTCCAGGCCTATTGACTTTACAGTAGAGCATCAGGATGGCAGGGAACACACGAATGCTGACTATTTGTCCCGGGAGGGTGGTGGAGTGCAACCCGGGAAGGAGGGGTTAGCAGAAGGACCAAAGGTCCTTAAAAGAAGGGGGGAGGTACATGACAGGGTCTATGCCCAGTCATGGGCTGAGGAACCCCAAACAGGAATAAGTGCCAGAAAGAGACCTTATAGGACAACCAGCTGGGTCTGAGGTTAGTCCTGTGGCCCAAACTTACAGTTAAGGTGAAGACTTGGAACCCCTGTGTGGGAAGAAGTCTTGGAACCCCTGTGTGGGAAGAAGTAGCCACTGGGGAAGCTTGTAGAGGAGTAGCCTAATGGTTAGTGCAGTGGGCTTTGATCCTGGTGACCTGGGTTCGATTCCCACTGCAGCTCCTTGTGACCTTGGGCAAGTCACTTAACCCTCTATTGCTCCAGATACAAAAATAGATTGTGAGCCCTCTAGGGACAGAGAAAGTACCTGCTTATAATGTGTACAGAGCTGCATACATCTAGTAATGCTATAGAAATGATTAGTAGTAATAGAAGTAGGTGATGGAGGGGGGGGGGGGGACTAAACCTTCTGGGAGCTGACATAATTCCCTGACAGCCCAGTGACAGAGCAACTACCTTCATTTGCATATGGTTTGTATAGACTGTGAACATTTCCTATAAATAGGACCCAAAAAGGCTCCTGTTAGGCCCACAGGGGAAAAGCTATCCTTGCCAGGACTTGTTAAGACCAACAGGGGAATAGACCGCTGGAGAACTGTAAACTCACCCTGACCTAAAGAGAAGATCCATGTCAGGACCCTGTGGCTGGTAGCTCTGCAGAGTTGGAGACCATTTTCCCTTGCAAAAGATAAGAGAGAGAGAGAGAGAGAGAGACTTCTGCCATAATGCATCAAGGATCGCTGTGGAACCTTGTGGATGGACCTCTTGGACTACTGAGTGCTGTGGAAGATCGTGGATGGACCTTTTTCGATTATTGTTTTGCTGTGGAATTCTTGGACATTCGACCCACACCCTTTGGGTGGGCAGTGTGTGACACCTGGGAATATCCTTGAGACATGTGGTGTGCATGTGTTAGTGTGTATTAAGCATTACAGTTTACAACCCGTTATGTTGCTGTCCGGAGAAACAAAGGAGAGGCAAAAGCATAAATAAAACAGGTTTATTCAATAAGTAAATCCTGAACAAGTTATTACACCAGAAGAGATGAAGTATGCAAAGCGTAACCCTGCAGCAGGGGGCATCGATCTGCCACCATGTAGCTGGCACAAACTTCTGTGGGTTAGTCTGAATACAGAACACCATCATTAGGCAGGAACCTAACATTGCTATTGGTGTTTAAGATAACCATGGGCTTTTATTTGCAGATACCTGGGGAAATTTCCCATTTTTAATGCCAGACCTTTTCGCATGTAACACAGACATTATGGTGAACTGCATGGATCCTAAGCACTGCACCCTTAAACCAGCCTGAGGCAGGACAGCTGGGAGTCCCCCATTCCAGTGCCTCTGAGCAGAACCTCTGCAGTGTCCTAAGACGTGTGAGCTGGATCCTAGAAACAGGGTCCAGACTCCCACATGGCAATTCTTAGACTATTATAAAGAACAAAATTACAGAGCATATTCAAAAGCATGGATTAATGAGACAAAGGCAACATGGATTTAGTGAATGGAAATCTTGCCTCACCAATCTACTACATTTCTTTGAAGGGGTGAACAAACGTGGATAAAGGTGAGCCGGTTGATATTGTGTATCTGGATTTTCAGAAGGCATTTGACAAAGTACCTCATGAAAGACTCCAGAGGAAATTGGAGAGTCATGGGATAGGAGGTAGTGTTCTATTGTGGATTAAAAACTGGTTAAAAGATAGAAAACAGAGAGTAGGGTTAAGTGGTCAGTATTCTCAATGGAGAAGGGTAGTTAGTGGGGTTCCCCAGGGCTCTGTGCTGGGACCGCTGCTTTTTAGCATATTTATAAATGACCGAGAGATGGGAGTAACTAGTGAGGTAATTAAATTTGCTGATGACACAAAGTTATTCAAAGTTGTTAATTCGCAAGAGGATTGTGAAAAATTACAAGAGGACCTTACAAGCCTGGGAATCCAAATGGCAGCTAACATTTAATGTGAGGAAGTGCAAAGTGATGCATATGGGAGAGAGGAACCCGAACTATAGTTACGTGATGCAAGGTTCCACATTAGGAGTCATCGACCAGGAAAGGGATCTAGGTGTCATCATTGATATGTTGAAACCCTCTGCTCATTGAGCAGTGGTAACTAAAAGCAAATAGAATGTTAGGTATTATTAGGAAAGGAATGGAAAACAAAAATTAGGATGTTATAATTCCTTTGTATCGCTCCTTGGTGTGACTGAACCTTGAATATTGTGTGCAATTCTGTCACCGCATCTCAAAAAAGATAGAGTGGAATTAGAAAAGGTACAGAGAAGGGTGACGAAAATGATAAAGGGGATGGGACAACTTCCCTATGAGGAAAGGTTGAAGCGTCTAGGGCTCTTCAGCTTGGAGAAAAGGCGGCTGAGGGGAGATATGATAGAGGTCTATAAAATAATGAGTGGAGTGGAACGGGTAGATGTGAAGCGTCTATTTACGCTTTCCAAAAATACTAGGACTAGGGGGCACGCAATGAAGCTACAAAGTAGTAAATTTAAAATGAATTGTAGAAAATATTTCTTCACTCAATGTGTAATTAAACTCTGGAATTCGTTGTCAGAGAATGTGGTAAAAGCAGTTAGCTTAGCGGGATTTTAAAAAAGGGTTGGATAGCTTCATAAAAGGAAAAAGTCCATAAGCCATTATTAAGATGGACTTGGGGAAAATCTACTGCTTATTTCTAGAATAAGCAGCATTAAATGTATTGTACTGTTTTCAGATCTTGCCAGTTATATTGTGACCGGGATTGACCACTGTTGGAAACAGGATGCTTGGCTTGATGGACCTTTGGTCTGTCCCAGTGTGGTAATACTTATGTACTTATAATTCACCGAGACTCCAGCTCATAAAAGAAGGACTCATTCTGGAATATGTGAGAACTTCCAAACATGAGAAGGAACTAAGGGACCCTTTCACTAAGCCACGTAGGCACCTACACTCGCTGAAAGCGTGCCAAATTGGAGTTACCACCCGGTTACTGTGTGGTCCTTGCGGTAATTTCAATTTTGGCGCTCGTCCACTACATGCGTCTGAGAAATATTTTTTATTTTCTGGCACGCATAACAGACATGCGCTAAGTGGCATTTGACGCACGTAGGTCATTAATGCCCAGATTCTCTACCGCTAGGTCAATGTCTGGCGGTAAGGTCTCAGACCCAAAATGGATGTGCGGCAATTTTGATTTTGCTGCACGTCCATTTTCGGCAAAAAGAGGCCTTTTTTACAGGCGGGCTAAAAAATGGATCGACGCACACCCAAAACCCACGCCTACACTACCGCAAGCCATTTTTCAGCGTGCCTTCGTAGAAGGACCTCTAAGTGACTTTCAAAATTTCCCTTTTGAGGCAACATTTAATATATGTGACCCACTGAGCAAAAAGATACCAAAAAATGGCCACCTTACCTAAACAACGTCACTTCACTACCTGGTTCTCCTACTGTGACGATGTTTTTCTTCAGTGCGAACTGATCAGGCCCTGCTGCTTCCTGACTGGCGATCGGTTGAGCCCGTTTCTCACAATTTCTTCAAAACATTATTCTACGCTTACCTTCTTCCACCTCTTTTCTAGAAACTCTTGCACCAGTCTGTGAGAACCATAACCTTTCTCCAGATACATATTTTTCATAAGCATCAGATCCTCCTGACTGAAAACCAGGGTAACTGTTTACGTTTAGCGCAAAATGGCGTCTGCCCGTATCATGATGATAATCACTAGTGGTGCAAACGTCATTGAGGTAAGATGGCTGGCATGAGTATAGGCTTATTGCAAATTTATTCAGGATGATACATCGGAAATTTTATTGGAATTGGTCAAATCTTGACAGAGTTATGCAGAAAACAAGCTTTGTTGGTTGGGAGGCGGGGATAGTGCTGGGCAGACTTATACGGTCTGTGCCAGAGCCAGTGGTGGGAGGCAGGGATAGTGCTGGGCAGACTTATACGGTCTGTGCCCTAAATAGGACAGGTACAAATCAAAGTAGGGTATTCACAAAAAGTAGCACATATGAGTTTATCTTGTTGGGCAGACTGGATGGACCGTGCAGGTCTTTTTCTGCCTCATCTAACATGTTACTATGTTACAAGCTTTGTATAGTTGGTTTGAAACAGTGTACAGTTTCTTAACGTTAAGTAAAACGTAGAATGTCAGGAAGACGCAGTGGCACAGTTAATCCTGTCGGCTGGTTCTGGCTGGTACGGAAATTCTTAGGTGCTGCTCATCATGTAAATTGAGCCATTCTGCTATATATGCAAATATTAGCCTGTCAGCCTGGATCTGCAAACAGTGAGTCTCTGGGGAAGGCTGGATGAAATAAGTCCAAGGTTCACTCTGTGTGTGTGTGTGGGGGGGGGGGGGGGGGGGGGGAGGGGGGGGGGAGAGCCTGGAGCTGGATGTCAGAAAAATATCCCACAATTTCTTCCTTCAGATACTTGCAGCATCTATTGACTTTTCAGTCCTTACTTTGAGCCACTGGTGTTTTACAATTGCTCTGGTAATTTTAATTCTTTGCTTCATTACTAATTATTTGTTTGCCACCAGATAAAAACATACAAGGTTCTTTTGTTTACACTTTATAACTTGCCATTTTTATTGCCGGGGTAAAATGGCCAAATTTTCAAAAAACATTTTTTTTCATTAATAGCCATGTGTTAGTATTTGGGTTTTTAAAAAAAAAAAGGTTTGGACAAAATCCTGGAGGAAAAGTTCATAGTCTGCTATTGAGACAGACATGGGGAAGCAACTGCTTGCCCCCAAGATTGGTAGCATAGAATGTTATTCAAAGTTGCTAAATCGCAAGAGGATTGTGAAAAATTGCAAGAGGACCTTACGAGACTGGGAGACTGGGTGTCTAAATGGCAGATGACGTTTAATGTGAGCAAGCGCAAAGTGATGCATTTGGGAAAGAGGAACCCGAATTATAGCTATGTCATGCAAGGTTCCACGTTAGGAGTCACGGACCAAGAAAGGGATCTAGGTGTCATCGTTGATGATACATTTAAGCTTTCAGCTCAGTGTGCTGTGGTGGCTAAGAAAGTAAATAGAATGTTAGATATTATTAGGAAAGGAATGGAAAACAAAAATAATGATGTTATAATGTCTTTTTATCGCTCCATGGTGCGACTGAACCTTGAATATTGTGTTCAATTCTGGTCACCCCATCTCAAAAAAGATATAGTGGAATTATATTATAATTATTATAGTGGAGAAGGGCAACGATAATGATAAAGGGGATGGGACGACTTCCCCATGAGGAAAGGCTAAAGCGGCTTGGAGAAAATACGGCTGAGGGGAGATATGATAGAGGTCTATAAAATAATGAGTGGAGTGGAACGGGTAGACGTGAATCATTTCTTTACTCTTTCCAAAAATACTAGGACTAGGGGGCATGTGATGAAGCAACAAAGTAGTAAATTTAATAAGAATCAGAAAAAAAGTTTCTTCACTCAACGTGTAATTCAACTCTGGAATTCGTTGCCAAAGAATGTGGTAAAGGCGGTTAGCTTAGCAGGTTTAAAAAAGGTTTGGATGGCTTCCTAAAGGAAAAGTATATAGACCATTATTAAAATGGACTTGGGGAAAATCCACTGCTTATTTATGGGTCTGGGATAAGCAGCATAAAATATTTTGTACTTTTTGGGGATCTTGGAATGATATATAAAGACATTATAGCATCATTATTTGTGACCTGGATTGGCCACTGTTGGAAACAGGATGCTGGGCTGTCCCAGTATGGCAATATTTATGTACTTATGAAATTGCAACCAAGATTGCAGATGGCATAAACATAATGAAATCCTGGGTGTCATAATTCAAACTTAAATTGAACAAGGAAAATACACACTGCCTGATACTCACATCACCTCACAATACTGATAACTTCTCAAACATTAACATCGTGAGCACATCCCTCCCAATAACTGACAATCTAAAAATTCCAGGACTCACCATAGATTGCAACCTATCCTTCGAAAAACAAATTCCAAACGCTACAAAGAAAATGTTGCAAGCCATGTGGAAACTGAAATGCATAAAGAACTGCTTTCCGAGAGACGTATTTCACATACCAGTCAAATCTATGGTCCTCGCCCATGCTGACTAATTACGCCGGATGCAAGGAATAATTATTAAAGAAACTGCAAACAGTACAAAATACAGCTGCAAGACTAATATTCAGCAAGAATCGATTCGAAAGTGCAATACCACTGCTCCAAAACCTACACTGGCTACCCATCTTTCAAGATATGCTCTCTGGCCTATAGAATAATCTTTGGTCTTACACCAGCATAAATGACAAACCTAACAGAACTACCTACGTGCAACTCAATAAAAGATGCACGAACCTACCATACCCTCACTTTTCCAGATGTCAGGACCTAAAATACAAATCTTCATACTCAATCAGCTTCACAGACATCTGCGCCAAGATATGGAACAATTACCAAAAGTCCTAAAATACAACAAACAACTAACATAACTTTCCGAAAACACCTGAAAGTCCACTTCTTCAGAAAATTCTTCGATGAACCCACATAATCAGCCTGGATACCAGTTAACACACCGAAATGCTCGATCACCAGCAGAAACTGATTACGGCACACGTCAAATCCAAACGGAAATGTAATATATTTAACTGAAGTAAACTGTAGGCCACATTGAACCGGCAACTCGATTGTAAAACGTGGGGTACAAATGCAGAAATAAAGAAATATATTTCACTTCCCTCTAAAAACTATCCAAAAAAATTAGGATGTACAAATTTCCATCCAATTTCCCTTGTAACATAGCAGTATTTGAGGCAGCAGTGACTGATTGCACGACTGGGTTTTGTAGAAAACGAAGCCATTTCTGAGGAATTTTCTTTTCAGTTCCAAATATTATGGATGGCAGAATAGCAACATGTATTTCCAACACACTATAAACTGCTTTTTTAAAATCATTTTTTATGAAAAATTTTGTGATTCATCCATTTGATTTTATATATCAATTTGACGTGGGACTGTGTTTTTCCTTCCTGTTACTGGAGATGTTTCAACTCTGCCAGTACTCTGAGTCAGTGGCGTTCTGTGGTTGGCTAACACCCGGGGCGGATCGCTGCTGTGCACCCCCCCCCCCCGGGTGCAAGGCAACACGGCACACCCCCTCCTGGCGTTGGTGCACCCCCCACAGCACCCCCCCCAGACACAGTCCCCACCTGCCTACCAGCTCCGTCCACCCAGCACTGTGCAGTGTGGCGCCTCGCATCTGCAGCGCTGCTGTAAAAGAAAATCGCCTCGTCGTCGACCCTTCCCGCACTGTGTCCCACCCTCGAGGAAATAGGAAGTTACATCAGAGGGCGGGACACAGTGAGGGAAGGGCCGACGAGGCGATTTTCTTCTTTTACAGCAGCGCTGCAGATGCGAGGCGCTATGCTGCACAGTGCCGGGAGGACGGAGCTGGTAGGCAGGTGGGGACTGTGTTGGGGGGGGGGGTGAATGGAGCTGGTAGGGACTCGCCAGCGGAGCACCCCCCCACCGGTTGACACCTGGGGCGGACCGCCCCCACCGCCCGCCCTTGCTATGCCACTGCTCTGAGTACATTAAAGTGTATGCAACCAGCTAAATTCGAGAGTCTCCTTGCATTACGTCTGAATGCCTTTAACCAGACTTCTAACAGTATGAAAGCTGAATCATTCTGTTTTATGTAAGGATGGAGAATGGCTTTATTCTACCAAAACATATTTTTCACTGCAAATATTCAGTAATATTTTAAATTTTAATGGTTATTAAAACAACTTTTCCCCAGAAGTTGCATATCACTACTATGTTTTGAGATGTAATTGATTTTATAGGTGAAAGGAGGGCTGGTATTAAGTTCTCTAAACTACCAATGTTGCATTGCGATGCAATTAACATTCCAGCAATCACATGCACCAGGGAAGTTCTCCTTCGAAAATTAGCTTGCAGAGCTGCAGCTGCGATGTACCCTGGGGCCTCGGAGCTACACAGGGAAGGGGGTGGGAGAAGAGTCTGAAAATAGCCTGTCCAAAGCCCATCCTTCTTTCTTCTAAACAATATCTTGAGATTTCCAGTGTGCAGCCCCTTCACCTAAACTGGATTAGGCCACTGTAACTTCATGCTATGGACTGAAGAGCACACAATGCTCCTCACCTGAGTCCACAGTCCAGATATGCCTTTAGAGGTTGTGCACACATGTCAAAGATGACCACTCTGCATGAGGTAGTGTTACTGCTGCCTGCCATTCATCAGATAGGAGCCTGCGGGGCATGTGAACCTATAAAACACTTTTAGCAGCCATGTCAAGGTTTACATAGATTGTGCTCCATCATCCTGCAACACTAAGCTGCGTTATGGTAGCTTGCTAGATTTAAATGTAGACAAACATTCCCCGAAGGTACAGTTACTGGCTCAGCTCCATGCATGAGGCTAAGATGAAACATTGTCTTAACAGAGAAAGCAGCTATATATGACAGTCTACAATATTTATTAGGGTCCCATATGACTTGTCCTTGTTATTTTCTGTTCAGGACTTTCCCTTCACCGTGCAAAGAAATATGTCCCTCGTTGGATGTACCTGCTGGTGAGAAAATAACATTAGTGCAAGCTACTTTTGAACAGGAGTATCACAGTGACAGGGGTACTCGTCTCCCGTCCACCGTCGTTACCCATGCATCACTGAAGTGGGGCCATGATAAAATAGAGCAGACAGAGCCATGTCTTTGGGAAGTGTTAATCAACAGGAACAAGCCTATCGGATAATGCCTGGAATTCATCCTTTTAAAAATTCCATGCCCTCGGCCTCATCCACGTCATCGGTAATTAGGGAAATAAGATGGGCCTGCCACTACTCTCTGATCCTTATGCTTGAGATCAGAGGTCATGTGACAAAGACGAAGAGCATCAGCTAAACCACAGCCAGCATCAAGTTGTTGCCATGGTGATTTCAACAGGAATTCCGTTGCTAGGGCATTAACACCCATAAGCCACATCACCAGTCTTAGGAGCAATTGCTGAAAGGTATTTGAATAACAAAGGACATTATCACGGCAACACAACTCATATTTCCTTAGGTTTGGTAAATTTCTACATCTGCTCTGAAGTGGCCGTGATATTTTCTTGACAGTACTCAATAGGTGTTTTCAAGATTTAAATAGCCATGATTACAAAGGATAGGAATGTCTATGAAGGACAAACTAAGGTTGACGTCTTGCACAAATGTAAAGTCTTTGGGGGCAATTCTTTGAAGTGGCACCTAAATGTAGACACGGCAAAGAAACGCATTTACTGCTGGATTATATATAGCATGCCTACAGATCTGCACCAAAATCCAGGTAGATTGTTTAACAATCTACATAACTTAATTGGCTTAACAAGCTAATCAGCGTTGATAACAGCTCTTAACAAGCAATAATGAGCACTAATTGGCAATAATTAGAATTTACGTGCACAACTCACTAAGCGTATTCTATAAGGAACTGCCTAAATTCTAATGTGTGCAGTTCAAAAGGGGCGTGGTTATGGGTGGGGAAATGGGCGCTTTGTGGGCGTTCCAAAATGTACACACGTAGTTATAGAATATGGCCCAGTGTGCCCAAGCTGCAAAGGACTCAAATATAAATCAACTTACGCATCCAGTTTCGACTACATAAGCACAGAACTGATAAGCACAGAACTGTGGAACGCATTACCAAAAGCCTTGAAAACCACATACGACCACCTAAACTTCCGGAAATCACTAAAAACTTACCTGTTTAAAAAGGCCAACATAAATGACGATCTCTACAACGCACCAAAACTAAAGTACGTAAAGGACATGACTCAACTCTTCCATTGTACGATTCCCAAATGTGGCTGTGCCACATGAACTTTATCTCACCACAACATCACTTTGTATTTGTTTACACCGGAGTCTACAAACGCAGCTCAGGTACTATGTAAGCCACATTGAGCCTACAAATAGGTGGGAAAATGTGGGATACAAATGTAAGAAATAAATACATCTACACATGGGGATTTATGTCACATTTTTGTTGGTGTAAATGGAGGCATGTAGTTTTAGGCACTGGGATATCAACTAAGTGTATTCTATATACTGCGCCACTTACAGAATACATTTAGGCGGAAATGTTTACCGCATGGATTTTTTAGGTGTTTTATATAGAATCTGGCCCTTAGCATCAATTCTACAACAGTATTAAGGTATTTATTTATTTATTTGTTGCATTTGTACCCCACATTTTCCCCACCTATTTCCAAGCTCAATGTGGCTTACATAGTACAGTCAAAGGCACTTTCCCAGTCGGTTGATAACAAATTCAAGGTTGTATAGTGATCGAATGAGGTATATGTGGAGGATCGGAAGGGATGAAGCTTGCGTGATGTCCAGTTCGATCATTAGTAATGTTATGTTCCTGGGTGAAGAGGTTTACGTTGGGTCGTTAGGTACACCTAACCCATTATAAAATAGTAACACAAAGCTGCACTGGTGCACCAAAACCTAGACATGACAGCTTACGCTAGGTCAATGCGCACATCTGATACTATTTTATACGGTGCATGCGTTGCTAGGCGGAATACCCAAAACACACCCATACTCCACCCACTGGTATAGCCCATTTGCTGTTATGTGCCATGCAACTAGCATGCCAGTTTTATTGAATAGCGCCTAGCGCATTCGCACGTAAATTAGAATCCATAATAGGTGCCTACATTTAGGTGCCCATAAAACTGCCCTGGTGAAGAAAGATTGCACACCAGTACACCTAGAAAAGGCAGTGTGCGTCATAGAGATGAACCAGACCTCTGTTCTAAAATCGGAATATTTTAATCTAGATTAAGACCACTTAAACTGGCGCTTGCTTACATATTCAAAGTACGGAATACAGATCTTTTCTCATACCTTGCTAGAAGACATTGGTTTTTAACTGAGTTATGACAAGATGGTGAGTGTTGCATATTTAAAATAAATCTAAATACACTATTAGCAAATAAATCTCTTGATACTATGCGAGGAAAAGACATCAGATGCCCGATAGCCCCTGCGCTTTTTGTAGCAGTGGGTATCGTGCTGCTCAGCGTTTACTGTTGAAAGCGATTTTCTAATGTAAACTGCTGGCGAGCATCGCCATAAGTCATAAAAACCTCTCCAACTGTGTAGCTCAAAAAACTTATCTGCTGACAACTTCGGCCGACGGGTACATTGGCCGAAGTTGTCAGTAGATAAGTTTTTTGAGGTAAAGTGCTTAAGATATATATGAAAAAACACATTCATTAAAAGACACAGTTGGAGAGGTTTTTATGACTTATGGCGATGCTTGCCAGCAGTTTACATTAGAAAATCGCTTTCAACAGTAAACGCTGAGCAGCACGATACCCACTGCTACAAAAAGCGCAGGGGCTATCGGGCATCTGATGTCTTTTCCTCGCATAGTATCGAGAGATTTATTTGCTAATAGTGTATTTAGATTTATACTTTAGAAGCAAATACCAGGTGGAATATGATAATTAAAATAAAGAAAATCTCAGTCGCTGGAATGTCTCCAGATATATATTCAACAGGTATCATAGGTTTCTTCATAACGACTCACTGTCTGGTTCCAACCTATTATCTTTTAATATCAGGTCTTATTCCATGGGTTCAGTCATTCTCCAGACTGACAGAGATTGACAGATTTACTGATCATCAATATAACCATATATCAACTGCATCAAAGGCTGAAGTGACATCAAACCCATTGTCCAGCTTTAGTACTGGTTGGTTATCGTCTTGAAAAGAACAGGGTCAATATTTAAAGTGATTTAACCAGCCAGAAACGGTTCGTTTGTTTGGGGTTATCCAATGATATTCAGTGGCACTTAACTGGTTGGCTATTTTGTGGGCGGTCTGGGGGCAGAGTCAGCGCTTATGCCTAAGTTAAATCGGACTGAGTAACAGTCAGTCCTATCTTTACGTAGTGTCGCTTCGGAAGTTAATTACTGAATATCGCACTTAGCCGCATGAGAGATACTAGGAACGCAAAAAGATCAGCACGTACATTCCTCAATCTCCACTACCCCAACTGTAAAGGTCTAAAATACAAATCCACATACGCAACCAGTTTCTCCTACATCTGCACGCAACTATGGAATGCATTACCAAAAGCCATAAAAACAACGCAAGATCTAACCAGCTTCCAAAGACTACTAAAAACTGATTTGTTCAAGAAGGCATACCAATAACATTCGCTCTCAAGAATAAATAATAAGACTGCACTTGAACCAGAAAACCGAACTCATATCAATTGACTGACTAACCTCTCTGATAGTAACGAACAAGCACCACCAATCTAATCCTTAAATCGAATATGATCTTTCTATAGTAGATGACTTAATATATGTTACAATCCAATCTATTACTCATGAACAATATACAATAGTATAACGTATTCTCATTTTCCATGTATGTATACACCTTTGTAATTCTGTTACCCGGAAATGGCACCGCCATTACGGCAAATGTAAGCCACATTGAGCCTGCAAATAGGTGGGAAAATGTGGGATACAAATGCTACAAATAAATAAATAAATAAATAAATAAAAATAGCCAGCCGCATAAACTTGGATATTCAATTCCAGTGCCTGGACATGGCCCTGAATGGAATATCTGGGAATAACACCGGCGGCAGCTAAAAAAAACCGCTCACTGCCGCTGGCTGTATATCGACCAACATGTTTCAATGACACTTTCCATACAGAGATCCGGTGAGTTAATGTCAACAAGCAAGTGAATGCTTTTTTTCTCTCTCGAACAAGCTTACCATTGTAATTAGTTTCATGGGAACCTAATTTATTATTTTTTTAACAATGGTTTCTGCTTGTACCATTCATTCTCTTCAGTATTGTACTGAATAGGGCCATTGGCATAGCAACAAAAAGACAAATGTGTTTGTGCTCAAGGAATGAATCAACAGAAGGAGATAATACAATTATTTGCAGATTCCAGTGTCAAGGACCCTCCTCTTGTCCTTGTCAACATCTTGGCCAAATTAAACATCTGTTACAAAGCTGTCGGTATGATAAATCTTCGGTAGGATTCTCTCTTGTATCACTGCAGCACCAAAGATGAAAACGTTCTGCCTCTACAATGCAATTAGTTACAATAAGAGAACCTTTAGTATACTCTGACCTGTGACGCAGATGGTCTTCTGAGACATAGAACCTTATCTTTAAGCACATACAGTTACCTCAGTATGATGGATGTCCTGAAAACCGCCTGGAAGGACTGGATTGAAAACCCCTGGTCTAGAACAACACACCTAGAGTCAGCTGAGTTCTTGAGTCAGTGGAAAAAGAATAAAAGTCTGAGAATGGTTCTTACCACCCTCCTGGCGTACACCAGTCCTGGCCCTGTTTATGTAGAAGTGAATACTACGTCCAGTTATGCACTAGGCAGCTTGACTCTTAAAACCCGCGAGGTTATAGACAGATATGCTGTATGGACAAGTACAGGTGTTTCCTGGTGTTTCACATTCTATGTAGGAAGCAGTTTCTTTCTCTGAAGATGTGAATAAAAGGGGTTACTTTTTTTTCTAACATACCCTGTAGGTATTTAGTATTTTTTTCAGGGCAAGAAATGACAAATTTCTGAAAGATCTGCGTTTTCTATCCCATTATAAACCATCAAATTATCTTATCGCCCACCCAGCTCTCCCTATTTCTCACCTAACCCAGCCCACCCTCTTCCTGTGAACTGTCATTGGAATGTTTTTGTCTTTCACTTATATATTCTGATATCTGTCAACATTTGCTCATTTCTGATCTGAAGAAGGTGTTACCGTTTTTATTGAACCAAATACATGTTTTCATTAGCTTTCCAAGGTATCATTATATTTTTCTCTGTTTTCTTTTATTTCTATTTATGGCCATGAGAAGGAATGAAGGGATATTGGAAGGGTTTATAATGTATACACTCTGTTATGAAAGGTTTGTTCCCCTAATTTTCTTAATGTAAAATAAAAAAAAAAGATTTCTCTCTACCATCCCCTCCTCCTGAGATGTTGAGTTTATGAAAGGTTTCTTCCCCTAATTTTCTTTTTGAAAAAAAAAATAAAATTAAAGATTTTTCTCTCTACCACTCCCTCTCCCGATCTCTGAGATGCAGAGTTTTGGATTTTTGCTTTTAGGTAGTAAGAGTATGCATAGAAAAAATGTTGTTTTGTGTTGTTGTCATCAATGTTGTTTTAGTGTGTGTTATATTTTTACAGCTTGTGTACTTTAAGAGGCTCTTGGTTTTAGTGTATTGAAATTCTGCAAACTGCCTAAGCTGAAATGCTGTAGCTCACGCTAAAATCACATAAGCATAACTGATATTTCATTCATTTGTTTTGTAGTTTTCAATGGGAGATGACACTAAACTTATCTCTAAGAAGCAATGATAATTTCGCATGTCCACAAAACTCTACATCGTCATAGTTGCCTGAAGTACTTCTGATCCTGTTTCACACAAGGGAAGCAGAACGTCCAGGTCCATCCATCATCCTTTCAAGCCCTTATTGTTTTGTCTTTACATTACATTACATTACCTTGCTATTGGCTTCTAAAACTGACTCCATTGGTTGGCAAACATATAGACACAGAGCAAAATGAACACAGATAAAGGCCAAATGACCTATCCAGTCTGTCCAACCATGCCATCAACTACCCCTTCCTCTCAACTCGAGATCCTTTGTACATTTTCCAAGCTTTCTTAAATTCAGATACAATTTTCACCTCCACCACCTATTCCATGAAGAAATATTTCTTTAGATTATTCCCGAGTCTGTCCCCTTTTACCTTCATCCTATGCCTCCTCATTCCAAAGCTTCCTTTTAATTGAAAGAGATTCACCTCCTGTGCATCAATACCACAGAGGTATTTATATGTCTCCAAGGGCCTCTTTTATCAAGCTGCATTAGTGGGTCCTGTGCTCACACCTTTTTCAGTAGTAGCTCAAGGTGAGTTACATTCAGGTACTCTGGATATTTCTCTGTCCCAGGAGGGGGCTCACAACCTAAGTTTGTACCTGAGGCAATGGAGGGTTAAGTGACTTGCTCAAGATCACATGGAATAGCAGTGGGATTTGAACTGGCCACCTCTGGATTGCAAGACCAGTGCTCTAACCCCACTCCTCTGCTTGTTAGTCTTTGGGGTTCTACATGGAATGTTGCTATTCTTTGAGATTCTGAATGGAATCTTTATTTATTTATTTGGATTTTGCTCACACCTTTTTCAGTAGTGGCTCAAGGTGAGTTACATTCAGGTACACTGGATATTTCTCTGTCCCAGGAGGGCTCACAATCTAAGTTTGTACCTGAGGCAATGGAGGGTTAAGTGACTTGCCCAAGACCACAAGGAGCAGCAGTGGCAGTGGGATTTGAACTGGCCACCTCTGGATTGCAAGACCAGTGCTCTAACCACTAGGCCACTCCTCCACTCCACTTCAGACTCATTCAAGTATTTGGGGGTATGGTTGAATTCAAGATTGAAATTTGATAAGCAGGTCTCTCATGCAGTGCAGATGGGATTTGCTTCTTTAACATTGTTGCGGGTGGTGAAGCCATTTTTTTTTTGGAAGAAACAGTGCTCCATACATTCCTCCATAATTTGCTGATGTCCAGGTTGGATTATAGTAATGTTGATTACCAGGGTCTGTCCCAGAGCTTGTTTAAGCTGCTGCGTATGGTACAGAACGCAGGGATTACGTTATTAGGAGGACTGATGTTGCGGGATCATGTTATCCCTTTATATGCTAGATATCATTGGCTCCCAGTGGAATATCGTCCAAAGTATAAAAGACTGACAGTGGTGTATCGAGTATTGGCTACTGGAAGGCCAGGATATTTGGCGGATTTATTACAATGTTACGTTCCTGCCAGGGCATTAAGATCACAGGGTAAAGCTTTACTGTTCCTTCCCCCTCATTCCTCAGCTCACCTTACCTCCACTAGGGAGGGTGGGTTTTTTTTTTGGTATGCCCCTTATTTATGGAATCAGCTACCATTAGAAATTTGTGAAGAACAATCTTATCAATTATTTAAAACCAAGTTGAAATCCCATTTTTTAGGCAAACCTTTTGGGTGGTTGAGTTGGTTGTTCCTTGGGCAGAGGGGCCTGCAGAGGATAAAACTTGATTGTTTGGCAGCTGGTGGTTCTTGGAATGAATGGCTTTACTTCCAGAGCCAGTACGCCCAGCTTCTTCTCTGGCTAAAAGCCCACCTTTGTGAGGCTGTTTTTAACTCCTATTCACTTGTTCAATACCCTCGGAGAAAAACTGCATTGGCTCCCAATCAAAGAACGGATCAGCTTCAAAATCTGCACTCTAGTCCACAAAATCATATATGGTATAGTCCCAGGATACATGATAGACCTCATAGACTTACCAATAAGAAAATAGAGCCGGGTCTGCAAGATCATACCTAAACCTACACTACCCAAATTGCAAAGGATTGAAATACAAAACAGCCTACGCATCTAGCTTCTCCTACATAAGTGCACAACTATGGAACACACTCCCAAAAGCTGTGAAAACAATCCATGACCATCTGAACTTCAGGAAATCACTAAAAACCAACCGCTTCAAAAAGGCCTATCCCAACCATCCAACGTAAACCTTTTCACCGAAAACATAGCATGCCTTATGATCGTACTGGACAACACACAATCTTCATCCCTTCCGACCCTCCACACATACCTCATTCAATTACTATATAACCTTGTATTTGTTAACAACCAACTGGCCAAACGCCTTGACAGTACTATGTAAGCCACATTGAGCCCGCAAATAGGTGGGAAAATGTGGGATACAAATGCAACAAATAAATAAATAAATGTTTGTTTTGTCATCCCCGCCTTAAGTAATTCCCTTATCCTTTATTTGTCCTGATTAGATTGTAAGCTCTGTGGAGCAGGGACTGTCTCTTCATGTTTACGTGTACAGCACTGTGTACGTCTGGTAGCGCTACAGAAATAAGTAGTAGCAGTAGTACATGGCAGTAGCTGAAATATGCCGACAACAAGACCAGATTGTCCAGGTGCGAGAGGCTAAAATTTGCCTGCTACAGAACTGTATGTGTGGAAGTTATCACTATCCACAGTCACCCTGAAAGCTGCTCACATGCTGGTAAGTACCTGCTGTCAAACAAATGAGCATTGGGTATAAAGTTAATTTGTCATTTCGCTGCCGCATCCTTTTTTTTCACCTTTGAGCAATCACTTTTACCACGGGATTTCGGTTAAGTGAGCCATCAAAACCCTGTAAATCAAAATGTGGTCAACCTCTTTCACAAAGAAGGAAAAAAAAAATCAGTGGAGTTATGTGTACGTTTTTAAAAAAATCTATTTAAAATTAAAAACACAACTGTGTTATTGGATAAATAAATCTTTCCTACACAAATTCCACCTAAAACGGAAACACAGATCCTTTTGCCGTCTATAATGAGTTCAACGTACCATATTCCGTGCAGTCTGAAATTCATAGGTTGACCTTCTACCCTACAATACGAGAAGGAAGAGCTTATGACCTTTGTGGAGCTGAAACATATTTGTACCTTTTATTATTTCACAAATGAAATTATTTTATGTAGCAGGGGTTACTGGAAAGGTCATATACTGTGCTTCATTTCTGTTGACTTTAGTAATGGCCATAATATTAGAATTCTTAAATGATTGCTTTTATGGCTGCTTAATTATCTTTTCTCGCTAGCTTATGAGATTTATAGTTCTCTCTTTGGCTTTCTAGAATTCGCCTCACTATTGCCCTCTCCATAACCAGCAATCGCTTGAGCTTAATCTTGCGCCAGGATAGTAGACATCACTTAAAATCCAATCTCTGCTCCATGATGTATATACCTGCACCTTCATCTGCCCTTTACTCCTGTAAGGCCTTATTTTATTAAGGGGTCCTTTTACCAACCTATTTTCCTTTGGTCTTAGAAGTGCGAATCAGGCTTTATTATATTTTTTCATTAGGGGAAATTGATTAGTTGTTATAAGGTAAGATTCTGTGTCAAAATTACTGCTAAGCAAACATCACTACTTCATCCTTTTCTCTGCTGTTCAAAACTTTCCCCTCTCGGCTTTCTGATTGCCAGTGAATGTTGAAGCCAAAATAAAGACAGATGGACATTTCCCTAGGCAGAGTGCAACACCTCCCTAAAATACTATATGCAAACACCAAATAAGTTTCAGTTAACTCAGTCCACCTAGGGGGTCCTTTTCCTAAGGTGCACTGAAAAATGGCCTGGGTAGCGTAGGTGCGGGTTTTGGGCGCACGCAGAATCATTTTTCAGCGCAACTGTAAAAAAAAAAAAGTCTATTTAAAATATTTTTGCCGAAAATGGATGTGCGGCAAAATGAAAATTGCCGCGCATCCATTTTGGGTCTGAGACCTTACCGCCAGCCACTGACCTAGCGGTAAAGTCTCACACGGTAACCGGGCGGTAATGACCTACGGGCGCCAAATGCCACTTGGTGTGCGTCCGATATGTGTAACAGAAAATAAAAATTATTTTTCAGCTGCACATATCAGACGCGCGGCAAAAATGAAATTACCACAAGAGCCACGTGGTAGCCGCGTGGTAACTCCATTTTGGCGTACGCTGGGCACGCATTGATGATTACGCGGCTTAGTAAAAGGGCCCTCTAGTTTTTACAATCCTGTGCTTCTAGGATTTCTATGGTTGTTCTTTTGATCATACTTGTGCTCATTTCTGTCACCCTATGCTTAAACCTAGGTTGTAATTTCTGTGATTGTTGCTGAGCAGGGTCCGTACAGACACCTGGAAGACCCACTATTTGGCTAACAGCCACACTGCTGCTGGCCACAGCTTGGATTATCATGGGAGCTTGTGCTTGGACATGGGTAGGTATAGTACAAGGAAAAACTAAAAACAAAATCTTGCATCATCTGTTACCCAGGTACAGGTGAGAAGACCTGCAACAGAGAAGGCAACAAAATCTGTCCTGGATAAATTATTATTATTATTATTAGCATTTGTATAGTGCTACCAGACGCACGCAGCGCTGAACACCTGATACAAAGAGACAGTCCCTGCTCAAAAGAGTTTACAATCTAAATAATACAGACAGAAAAGACAGTTACGGGTGAGGGAAGTAATGGGTGAGAAGGGAGGAAGGGACAAGGGGAGGGCAATTGTGGCTAGGAGCTAAAAGCAGCAGTGAAAAGGTGGGTTTTCAGCATAGATTTGAAAACAGGTAGAGATGGAGCTAGACGTACAGGTCCAGGAAGTCTAATCCAGGCATAAGGTGCCGCAAGAGAAAAGGAATGAAGCCTGGAGTTAGCAGTGGAGGAGAAGGAGGACGACAAGAGAGACTTGTCAGTGAGCGGAGGTCACTGGGAGGTGCGCTGAAAAATGGCCTGCAGTTTTGGCCGTGCGCAGAATTATTGTTTAGCGCACCTACCAAACATGCCTTTTAAAAAATTTTGCCGAAAACCGACGTGCGGCAAAATGAAAATTGCTGTGCATCCATTTTGGGTCTGAGACTTTACCACAAGCCATTGACCTAGCGGTAAGGTCTCACGCGGTAACCGGGCAGTAATGGTCTACGCACGTCAAATGCCACTTGACACGCGTAGCTGCCATGCGCCAGAAAATAAGAAATATTTTTCGGGCACACGTACCAGATGGGCGCCAAAACTGAAATTACCGTGAGGGCCACGTGGTAACCGGGCGGTAACTCAAATTTAGCGTGCATTCGGCACGCATAGACGCCTACGCAACTTAGCAAAAGGGCCCCAATATCTTTTGGCCAGACAAGGAAGTTGGGATTTAGCCATAGCCAACTGGACAGGAGTAAGTGGGCAGAGTGGATGGAGCATTTGGTCATTTTCTACCATCATCTACTACATTTGTGCTATGATTAATTTTACTGCCCTCTTTCAGTGTTTCCCACAAATGAAAATAAATTATTTCTCAGTGCTCTGCATTTTCACCATGGCTTCCCAATAAGAAAAAGGGTGTAGCTGATGTTCTGCTTCTGTGCCCCAGGAAAGCATGGAAGGAAGCAGAGAAACTGGAAAGATTAGCAGACCCACTGAAATCATCCAGCAGAGCAACTTCACTGCGACAGAGTTCCTGCCTTTTCAGTAATGGGAAATCAGCAGCGCTTCATAAAACACACGCATTGTGCCGCGGTGCCTTAAATTTGGCTTTTTTAAAGTGATTGATATTACCGAGTCCTGTTATATGTGGGAGGGCAGCGGCAACCCTCTCGGTCTTGGGCACATTACTTCATCTTTGTACCGCTGACAGCTTATTTCCTGCACTTTAAGTGCAGAACTGGCATGCTGATTTTTTTTTAACCTTCTGCACCATGACTTAGCCGTCACAATCACATTTCGATTGCCCTCACCTCTTCCACATCTGGATATAATTCTATAGATTGACTGAAATAAGAAAGCAGTATTTTTCAAACTTGTTGGTAGCGCAGGTTAGAACAAGAGACAGGTGAAGCGGTCCCAGTTATATCTAAACTATGGGGATCTTTTACTAAGGCATGCTGGTGTTTTTAGTGAACGCTAAATGCTAAAGACGTCAACGTATTCCTATGGACATCTTTAGCATTTAGTGTGTACCTATTTTTAACAAGCACTAAAAACACCAGCGTGCCTAAGTAAAAGACTAATGAATGAGGATTGTATAATCAGGGAAAAGGAACCGGGACTTGATATACTGCCTTTCTGAGGTTTTTGCAACTACATTCAAAGCGGTTTACATATATTCAGGTACTTATTTTGTACCAGGGGCAATGGAGGGTTAAGTGACTTGCCCAGAGTCACAAGGAGCTGCAGTGGGAATCAAACCCAGTTCCCCAGGATCAAAGTCCACTGCACTAACCATTAGGCCACTCTTTGGGATTCCGGAATCTTGCTGTTCATTGGGGTTCTAAATGGAATGTTGCTACTCTTTGAGATTGTGCCTGGAATCTTGTTAATGGGACTTGATATACTGCCTTTCTGAGGTTTTTGCAACTACATTCAAAGTGGTTTACATAGTATATACAGGTACTTATTTGTACCTGGGGCATTGGAGAGTTAAGTGACTTGCCCAGAGTCACAAGGAGCTGCAGTGGGAATCAAACCCAGTTCCCCAGGATCAGAGTCTGCTGCACTAACCACTAGGCTACTCCTCCACTCCAGAGTCAAATCAGGACAGGCTGCAATTGATTCAGATCATTCAGGCAAAGTCATGCTTCCACTCTGATTTGTGTTCTAAGCAGGCTCAGTTTGACAGAAAATACTCATGTCTGTTGTGGTAATGCAGATCCCCAGCTCTACAAACGTTTGCAGTGTTGTAAATGGAATATAAAGTCTGTGTGGAAGGAGTGCTTTATGAGTGATCTGATGGACAGGTGCAAGAAGATGTCTCCAGGGAGACATAACAGAAGATAATTTTACAGTAAGGCAGCTTGACAAAATATTTTTATCGCCTGCAGTGAAAGACATCCAGTCCCAGACAGACTGACTTTTATGCTTTGTTTCTGTTGGGAATCGTTAGCCTGGGCACAGCAGCAGAGGAATGTTCACGGTAACAAGCTGGTTGAAAAAACGGATTTCAATACTTCCAGCCATGGATCCGTGGGATCTGCCTTTTACCTCGCTCCCCCTATCACAATTGGGACCTGGAGGAGAGGAACAAAAACAACCCTGGGGGTCATTCTGGTGTTGGTGAGATGAGGAGAGGGGCTGGCAAGAAAAAAAAATCCATCAGGATACTCTAGTGATCCCTTTGCAGAGTCAAAATCTAGATTTCTACTTATAATGAAGGCCTCGGAAGTTTACAGTTCACAGAAGGATTTTCAGGACTCCCTGGCTGTTCATACATTTTTCTTCCACTTTATTTCTGTTTCTTTATAGCAGCAACACAACTCATTCTGACAAAATGTGAGCAATCAATCCAGGTTTACACTGCTACTGGATTACATGCAATCAACCCATTTTCCATCCCTCCAAAATCTCTTGAACCTGAGTAACAGTCTGGTTTATTTATCTATTTGTTGCATTTGTACCCCACATTTTCCCACCTATTTGCAGGCTCAATGTGACTTACATAGTACCGTCAAAGACGTTTGCCCAGTCGGTGATTAACAAATACAAAGTTGTATAGTGATCGTATGAGGTATAGGTGGAGGGTCGGAATGGATGAAGATTGCGTGATGTCCTGTTCGATCATAGTCATGCTGTGTTGGTAGGCGAAGAGGGTTACGTGGGGTCGTTGGGGTAGGCCTTTTTGAAGAGGTTGGTTTTTAGTGATTTCCTGAAGTTCAAGCAATGTAATGATGTAATGACGACCAGACTTTCCTGTCAGTCACAGGGCAAGAGGAATCCCCTCTCCAAACTGGAGGGAACTACAGAACAACCTTGCGTACAACAGCCCAAGGCCCTTCCTTCCTGCCCTGAGTAGGGAGAAAACTGGACTTTCAGGAGGAACCAGGTCTTATGAGGTAATTCTACAAACATCTAATATAATAATTTGCTCCTGCAACGTTCCAATGTGTCTACCTGCGTTCATAACCATCTCCTGACGTCACTCTCCTGCAGTAGAAGCCTGCTTGCCTGACGTCAGGAGATGGTTACGAACGCAGTGAGAGACATTAGAACACTGCAGGAGCAGCTTCAGCCCTTCCTCCACACGCACCAACATCTCCACTCAGGGCTGCCGAGAGACTGGGCCGGGCCTGGGGCCCCACCCCCCCAAGGTTGCCGCCGCTCACCCCCCCTGAGGTCGCCACCGCTCCCCCCCTCCACCCCCCTGAGGTCACCGCCGCTTCCCCCCTCTGTCTGCCACGGGTCCCCCTGCATTGAAATCACAGTCTCACCTCCGTGAAAGCAGCGCTGCAGGCAGAAGAACGCCTCCCTTCAGCCCTCCTTCCCTCCTTGCGTCCCGCCCTCACGGAAGTTGCGTCAGATGAGGGTGGGACACAGGGAGGGAAGGAGGCCCAAAGGGAGGCGTTCAGGACATCCAAAATTTGGATGTTTCTGTGACGGGGCAGTTGAGGACATCCAAATTTTGGACGTTTCTGCAATGGGCAGTTAAGGACGTCTTTCTCACAGAAACTTCCAATTTTGGACATCCTTAACTGCCCATTGCAGAAACATCCAAAATTTGGACGTCCTCTACTGCCCCGTCACAGAAATGTCCAAATTTTGGATGTCCTCAATTGACCCGTCGCTATACCTCCAACACCCCCTAGAAATTTGGCCGTCCCTGCAACTGACGGGAAAAGGGGGAATTGATGTGGAAGGGAGTGCACACACACTGTCTCACACACACACTCATTATATACCCTGATTTTTGGTAATGGTTCTGTTAACAACATAATTGCAATTACATCATCATTATCCTAGCACCCGTTTCATTTCTTTCAGAAACAGGCCTTTTTTTTTACTAGTGACAAGTAAAGCATACAGAATTTTAAAGTCTGTGATGAATTCCTCCATCCATGCTTATTGCAGTTCCTCAGTCCAATCACAGATGCTGGTGATGTCTGGACAGGGACTCTGCATTTCAGAAAAGGGGCAAAGAGAGTCACATGTGTTTCCCCAAAGCCAGATTTTAAAAAACAGTGTTGGTACCACAGCATAGAATTTTTAAAATTCACCTTAGTTTAAGAGCTCTGTGCTTTGACCTGACTCTCGTTTTCATTCCCCCTTCTCCCCCCCCCCCCCCCCCCAAATATCTATGCCTGATCCTAGCTGTGCGGACATAAAGCCAGAGCAGTGACATGGACCAGATGACCCACACATTTACATTACCCAGTTCCCATCAAGCTGCTTTTGCCGGAGTGTGGCCTCAGCACTGTCTCTTGTCTATTCTTACATTCAATGTCTGTGTAACACACATTATTCTGGTTGTTAAAAGCCATTTTTGGCCTTGTTAAAAAATGCATAAAGTGTCACATAGGGCAGACACTGCATTTTTGCACTTCCTCGATGCAAGATGTGAACCACAGACAGAAGTTGTAACGGTGCTGGGGCAAATCAACTCTCTGGGCTCACAAAAAATGACTATGTTACAAGAAATCTAAACTTACTACATGAAGGAGCTCATTTCAAGTTCAACCACAGGAAAACAGCAAAATGTCAGCAAACAAAAAGCATAAGAGAGCAAAGCCTGGGTCACCATGAACCTGAGTACCAGCACATTTAAAGATCTGGATTAGACTACTGCAAGAAAAGCAAAGGCCAGGGCAATGAGAGATTTTCAGCTTCAATTTGAAAGCAGCAAAGAACACTAACAATGTTGTTCTTTGGGTAATATCCTCAAGAGAAGACTCGAGGAACTCCGTCAGATTCTGCTGGTCCGACAACTTTCAGATCTTTCCCCAGATGACCCAAGTAACAAATATTGGGCATTGACCAAAGGTGGTAAAGCATCTGACGGGATCTTCAAAACTTCCATGAAATATTTCCATGCCATATCTGTTGGTGAAATCAATGGCGATTTTGGAAGGTTAACAAGCTTAAGATTTTTCTTCCTAATCTGATTCTCCAAATATTCAATTTTCTTAAACAACTACAACTTGTCCTTCATCAATGCTACGTTCATTATTTCAGTCTCAGCCACCTTAGCTTCCAAAGCTGCAATCTTATTAGACTGTTGATCCAAAATATTATCATGTGATTCAACGGTGCCAGAGAGTTGATTACAAAGTAGCCAAAACCTTAAGAAAGGAGTCATTGAGGGATTGCAAGGCCTCCCAAATTGAGTCCTTTGTGAAACTTTTGGTTTCACCAACTCCAGCTGCATAGGTTTAACAGCCAACAAATCTCCCAAAAGGGGCTGTAAATTCACAGTCTGTTGGCTCAGTTGCTGTAAACCTACTCTAGCTTGATTCAAATGTGAGGCTGAAATCGCCGCTGTGAACTCCTCCAAAGAGTCGGGGAATGGCTCACTCTCAGCTGACACCAGACTCTGTTGACCATCAGGCTAGATAGGCATTGTCCTCTTGACGGGACTTAACGAAGCACCATCACCAATACAGCTAGCAAGAGATCCCGCCAAAAGGGCTAAAGGAGACAATGGAGTGGAATCCGCCACAACTCCAAACCTAAGGTCATCTGCTGAGGCCCAGGCGTAGGAGCAGGTATGGAGGGAATTCGTTGCTCACTTCCCTTAAGCTAGCGGAGGAAGAGCAGTGGGGAGCCGTAGCATAGGATCTCACTGTCCCTACATGACTGACTCAATTCTCTCTTTAGCTGGTGGAATACTGCTCTACCCATCTGACTCCACTGTCTGTTTTCCAGTTTCCCCAAATTACTACTATTACTACTTATCATTTCTATAGCACTACAAGGCATACGCAGTGCTGTACACCATACACAAAAAGACAGTCCCTGATGCTCTAGGCAACTCTCTAGGTTTGTCTAATGGTAGGCCAACCCTGCAGTGATCACTGGTTCTCAAGAGCCAACCTCTTTCCTCAATAATGGGTCTCAATTCATCAGTCCTGAGGACAAGTTAATACGAGTCATCATCAGACCTTTCACCAGTTACTGCGGGAACAGTTGATACTTTCAGCTTAAATCACCTCAGGGTATGAATGAACCTGTAAATCACAGATAATCCCTGTAATAACACGAGAACATAAATGGAAGTGAGAATCTTAAATATGTGAGACTGACTCCAGAGCATTGTTATTATAATTGTAAATTGATGAATTGGGTCATTTATTTCTGGAGAGATATTAGTTGAAGTAGATGTGTAAATAATGAATGGCATTGATTTGACTGTCCATTGATCCACCTTGGAGGCCCATTACGTGAAAAAATACCACCATTCTTAGTGTTAGGTTGCCTTGTGCAACAGGAACAAAAGCTTTCTTTGCCATTCTGTGTAGGCAATTGGGGGGGGGTGGGGAAGGCACAGAATCTTGCTATTCTTTGGGGTTCTACATGGAATGTTGCTACTCTTTGAGATTCTGCATGGAATCTTGTCACTCTTTAGGATTCCAGAATCTTGCTATTCTTTGGGGTTCTACATGGAATGTCGCCACGATTTGGGATTCTGCATGGAATCTTGTCACTCTTTAGGATTCCAGAATCTTGCTATTCTTTGGGGTTCTACATGAAATGTTGCTACTCTTTGAGATTCTGCATGGAATCTTGTCACTCTTTAGGATTCCAGAATCTTGATATTCTTTGGGGTTCTACATGGAATGTTGCCACGATTTGGGTTTCTGCCAAGTACTTGTGACCTGGCTTGGTCACTGTTTGGAAAACAGGATACTGGGTAGATGGACCATTGGTCTGACCCAGTATGGCTACTCTTATGTTCTTATGGCTTCTGCATATAGTATTTTTAGTTCAATGAAGAAAAAAGAACTTTTCTGAAATGGAAATTGTGTCCGATGCACCTCCGACAGCAAAGGCATTTGGTCTGCATTACTCTGATTTAAATTGCTGGTGTGTGTGGCGTAACGTGCCCTCTCATGCATTATAACGCACAAATGATGGTATTGGTAGCAAAGAGAATCCAAAGCTACTTAACGATGCTTTACAGCGATTGCAGGCCAGTGGTTTACATGGTGAGTCTGTGAAAGCCCGGAATTTTCTAGGATTAAATATGTCAACCTCAGCAATCAACACATTTTTCCAGCTGTTAATTAGCAGCCTTTGACAGACTGGTCTACAGTTGTATTTCTGACTGTAATGAGTGCTCACATTTCATCGAGGAGCATGAGTTAGCTTCGAAATAACAATTCCGTAAACTAGGCATTCTCACTCCGGCTGCATTTTCTGTTGCTTAGAACCGTTATTGCAGGATACAGAGCTCAGCGATTTATGAATGGGGATTCACCTGCAGAAGGGACATTCAGTCTTGCACTTTAAACATATTCGTAGCCTGCACAGAGAAATGGTATCTGCGTGCAACACTGGTGTGGCCTGCGGTGGGTATAATGTCCTGCTGGCATGAACTTGAGGAAAGTGAAAAAAATCTTAGAGCACTGCCCAAGGCAGCAATGGTGGCCTAAAGAAATTTGCATCGAATGCCAGCTCACCCAAGGGGAAACTTCTGTGGATACTTGCAAACAGGTTCATACTACCCTAGTACTACAGGAAAGCTATTTGCAGAGCTAGTCACTAAAAATATGCAAATGTTATGTAAATAGTATGAATGCAATTTGGTTTTGTAAATGAGGCATGATCTGTGCTCTGTTCCTTCAAGCGTACTAAGCAAATACTGCAGGAACAGAGCACAGCTCATGTCCATCACACACCATTGCACACAGACCCAGATATCAGTAAAGTATTTTGCACAGTAAAGGGTGTTTCACGTGCTGAAAAGAGCATCTGTATAATTATGCAGGGATGCACACATGTAAAAAAAAAATAGGAGTGTGGAAAGAGGGTGTCTATTTTTAAGTGCTTTGCACGTTCCTACAGGTTGGAGTTGGGATGTACACAGATATTTGATCAAATACGCAGGTAAATGAATAGAGAGGACAGGCACAAATTTCACCTTTTTCAGAGCACTTGTAATTTTGCAGGTGTGAATTTGTGTACTTTTGGGGCTGGTTCTGGGAGCCTAATTTATAACGCTTTTATAAGATAGACTATAACCGGTGCCTAGGAGTGGCCTAGTGGTTAGGGTGGTGGACTTTGGTCCTGAGGAACTGAGTTCAATTCCCACTTTAGGCACAGGCAGCTCCTTGTGACTCTGGGCAAGTCACTTAACCCTCCATTGTCCCATGTAAGCCACATTGAGCCTGCCATGAGTGGGAAAGTACAGGGTACAAATGTAAAAAAAAATGCCCCTTATGTGCAAACTGATTGATAGTATTTGTTTTTAGAACGCAGAATGATAAGATATCAAAATCCATATTATGCAAATTACAGAAGATGCAGCCAGAAGGAAGGCAAAGCAAATCATTTGACTAGAAATGTAATAAGGAATAAAACAACCAGCCCCCCTGTGACACCACAGACAAAAGCATTCATCCATCTTTGTGCTCTGGGCTTCCTGCCTGTCTGACAGGAGAATCCGAGTTCCTTTTCCCTCTCCTCTGGTTTTCCTTCATCCATGTGTGTGTGGCCTCTGCACACACTGGATTCACGGCTTGCGCTGGACAGCTGTTGGTTATAGCAGCAAAGTGAAAGAATATATCTCCTTTTCATAAGTACATAAGTATTGCCACACTGGGATAGACCAAAGGTTCATCAAGCCCAGCGTCCTGTTTCCAACAGTGGCCAATCCAGGTCACAAATACCTGGCAAGATACCCAAAATGTTCAATACATTTTACGCTGCTTATAAGCAGTGGATTTTCCCCAAGTCAATTTAATAATGGTCTATGGACTTTTCCTTTAGGAAGCCATCCAAACCTTTTTTAAACCCCGCTAAACTAACTGCTGTTTAATACATTCTCTGGTAATGAGTTCTAGAGTTTAATTACATGTTGAATTACACAAATTTCACATCTGAAATTTACTATTTTGTAGCTTCGTCACATGCCCCCTAGTCCTAGTATTTTTGGAAAGCGTAAACAGACGCTTCACATCTACCCGTTCAACTCCACTCATTATTTTATAGACCTCTATCATATCTCCCCTCAGCCGCCTTTTCTCCAAGCTGAAGAGCCCTAGCCGCTTTAGCCTTTCTTCATAGGGAAGTCGTCCCATCCCCTTTATCATTTTCGTTGCCCTTCTCTGTAGCTTTTCTAATTCCACTATATCTTTTTTGAGATGTGGCAACCAGAATTGAACACAATATTCGAGTTGCGGTCACACCATGGAGCGATACAAAGGCATTATAACATCCTCATTTTTGTTTTCCATTCCTTTCCTAATAATACCTAACATTCTATTCGCATTCCTAGCTGCAGCAGCATACTGAGCAGAAGGTTTCAGTGTATTATTGACGACGACACCCAGTTCCCTTTCTTGGTCCATAACTCCTAACGTGGAACCTTGCATGACGTAGCTATAATTCGGGTTCCTCTTTCCCACATGCATCACTTTGCACTTGCTCACATTAAAGGTCATCTGTCATTTAGACGCCCAGTCTCCCAGTCTCGTAAGGTTCTCTTGTAATTTTTCTGAAGGAGAAGTTTGTTTAGCCCATGATGGATATTAGAAAGGTTCAGAATATAGTTTAAAACAGGAGAGTTTAGATGTATTTGGGACCTAATAAAGGACCTCTTTTACCAAACGGCAGTGGCATTGGTGCGTGGATTTGCCGCACATCAAGGCTCCCTTTTACTGCTGCCAGTGAAAGGTATTTCACTGCTAATGGCCACGTGTGCTAAGCCACGACATTGGCACGTGGCCATTTCCTGGGGGAGCCGTTACTGCAGGGGCTCTGGTGGTAACTGGGCAGCGCCCCATGCTAGAAAATACAAAAGTATTTTTTAGCGCCATAATCGCCACACACCAGAAGCTGGAATTACCACCAGGCTCCTCAGCGAGCCCGGCGATAAGGCCGATTTGGCACACAGAGGTGGCTACCTCCGCTTTGTAAAAGGGCCTCAAAGTTTCTTAATCCTACTGGAAGACCTTTGCCCCTCACATCCTCCCTGAGAGCCTGCAATCCTCTGTCTCATTAAGACCTGGTGCTCCTTAGCGTTCACTCTAATAAGAATGAACTTTAAAAAAACAAGAACTTTATTTTTATTCAACTTTTTGATTTTGAAATGCCACTTTACTTGACTCAAGGTGAATCCAGCAACAAATATAAGCTCTGTACCCCTTCCACAGAAAGCAATCCGTTCTGTCCAGATTCCCCATCCGCACCAACTGCTCAGCTCTATTCTCCCTTCCTGTCCTTCAGAGATCCTCCCAGGTTTCCTTGAATTCGATACTGTCCTCTGCTACGAGGCTGTTCACATATCCACTGTCCTTTCTGTAAAGAAATGTTTTCTTAGAATACTCCTTAATCTACTTCTTTTACCCCTCACCCTATGACCCGTCATTTCAAGGCCTCCTTTCAGTACATAGATACCCCCCCCCCCCATGCTACCTTTCTACCAGTCTATATATATTTAGACATAAGTCTGTCCCCATATGCTTTAGGATGAACATCATTTATCATTCTGGACCAACTCCACCAAGCTACATCCTTTCGAATGTCATTCTCTAGATTGCACACCGTACTCTAGAGAATTATCCAGGAGTATCATGACCTCCTCTCCCTATGCAATCTAAAAACATTCAATATGATCACCTCTAGGTCCAGCTCTTGTTGATTGGACAGAATTTCATCCCCTATGCTGTATGGTAGCGTGCTCACCAAATTTTCTGTGACGACAACCCCAGAAAAATGCAACCCCGACCCTAACTTCCTGCCTGTGCTACTGTACAGGACTTATCTTTGGACTGGAGAAGACGGTACCTCTGTCACTGTGTGCTTTGATTAAATGCATTTGCAATGCTACATAGAGAGCCTGAAAATCTTCAGAAGGTTCTAGTCAAGGGTCATAGATTTGATATACCATTTTTTGTGGTACAACCAAAAGCAGTTGCATTTATTATATGCAAGCAATTTGTCCCTAGTGGGCTTTTTGTATCTGAGGCAGTAGAGGAAATCTACATCACAAGGAGCTGCAGCAGGATTTGAACCTCGCTTTTCTGGTTGTCAGCCTGGTGCTCCAACCACTAGGCTACTCTTAATGTAGCATGTACTGAAATGCTATCAGTACATTTTTAAAAAAGAACAATACCCCTAGGCTTAACTCCAAGCCTTTCAACCTCTCGGAGCTTCCCATCCAACATCCAACCAGCCAACCTCGGGCCGTAATTGTTTCGGATTATTGTCCTTCCTTAGTCACCTTCTGAATTCTGATGGAAATGTCTCTCCTTCATACTTTCCCTCAAACGACCTGACGGTTTCCCTCAACATCCACTTTCCTTTGAAAGATTCCTAAAAAGCTTGTCCTGAGAGACCAAAAAGACATTGAGAAAGTCACTGTATGGATCACAGAAAGAAAATATACTAGATGCAAAGTTTGCAAATTCTTTCATAGGTCTATACTGCAAGATATGGAGTGGAACTCGTACAACTTACAGTAGAGTAGAAACTTGGCTTTTTCATTACAGGCCTATAGATTGAAGTCTACAAACTCCTGAGTGGTGTAGAATGAGTAGAAGTGAATTGATTTTTCACTCTTTCAAAAAGTACAAAGGCTAGGGGGCACACAAGGAAGTTACATGGAAATACTTTTAAAACAAACAGGAAGAAATATTTTTTCACTCAACTAATAGTTAAGCTCTGGAACTCATTTCTAGAGGATGTGGTATCATTGGTTAGTGTATCTGGATTTAAAAAAGGTTTGGACTAGTTCCTGGAGGAAAGGTCCATAGTCTGCTATTGAGATAGACATAGGGTTGCCACTGCTTGCCCTGGGATTGGTAGCATGGAATGTTGCTACTATTTGGGATTCCGGAATCTTGTTACTCTTTGGGGATCTGGAATGTTGCTACTAATTGGGTTTCTGCCAGGTTCTTGAGACCTCGATTAGCCACTGTTGGAAGAAGGATACTGGGCTATATGGACCATTTGTCTGGCCCAGTATGGCTATTCTTATGTTGTTATATAACATATTTTAATATTTTTGTTTGCTGAGGCTGGTCATAAGTAAGCTTCTAAAACTGGTATAATAATATTTTCTTTTGTAAATTATCAAATGTCCATTTAATTAATGCTGATGGTGTTTGTTTAATGTGAAAAATATTACTGCCCCTGCAGCATTCAGTGTAATTGGGCGGCAGAGCCTTGGGAACCTCTGTGGCATTTTATGGCACAATGTTTTGATGTGTTCGACTGAGTTCCATGAAGAGCGACAGGAGCTGTGCCCTGTGCTAAGACAAAATGAATGATAGCACATCAAGTAGGAGGATTTATAGTTTACTAGTACGGTGGGATCAGCATTTATTTATAGCACACAAAATTACATATGATTTACTGTCTAAGAAGGTCATAGGTCGCGTGTTCAGGGCTTCTCTTCTCATCACCAAGTACTACCCAGCATTGCCTAAGGAGACATCCTCTGGACAGGATCTCACTGAACAAGGACCACAGACAGCTTTCTTGTTAAGATCCTCTTAAGATCTTATGTTATAAAGCAAAACAGCAGGGTAGCTCTGTAACAACTTTATCTTCTAAGTGCTGTACACTTGTAAGAAGCCTATTTCTAATTAAAATACCTTTACCAAGTCACATCTGTTTGTTGTATTATTGGACTACAACCCCTCTGCCTCTTAGAAGTGGGCCCGGGACCAAAGGAAGGAACCAAGAACAAGACCAAAGACAAAGGTTACATCTGACATCACGGATCAGACTTATAATATCTCCCAGAGGCCTTTGGCTAACACTCTGGGTCAGCCCTGACGCCTCTGTTAGGCCAAGTTTCATGTTAGGCCAGTGGTTCCCAAACCTAGTCCCAGAGGCACCCCAACCAGTCAGGTTTTCAGGATATCCACAATGAACATTCATGAGATAGATTTGCATGCACCGCCTCCACTACATGCAAATCTATCTCATGAATATTCATTATGTATATCCTGAAAACCTGACTGGCTGGGGAGCCTCCAGAACCAGGTTTGGAAACATAAGTACATAAGTATTGCCATACTGGGACAGACCGAAGGTCCATCAAGCCCAGCATCCTGTTTCCAACAGTGGCCAATCCAGGTCACAAATACCTGGCAAGATCCCAAAACAAGTACAATACACTTTATGCTGCTTATCCCAGAAATAAACAGTGGATTTTCCCCAAGTTCATTTTAATAATGGTCTATGGACTTTTCCTTTAGGAAGTCATCCAAACCTTTTTTACATCCTGCTAAGCTAACTGCTTTTACTACGTCTCTGTCAATGAATTCCAGAGTTTAATTACATGTTGAGTGAAGAATCATTTTCTCCAATTCATTTTAAATGTACTACTTTGTAGCTTTATTGCTAGTCCTAGTATTTTTGGAAAGAGTAAACAAGCAATTCACGTCTACCCGTTCCACTCCACTCATTATTTTGTAGACCTCTATCATATCTCCTCTCAGCCATCTTTTCTCCAAGCTGAAGAACCCTAGCCGTTTTAGCCTTTCCTCATAGGGATGTCGTCCCATCTCCTTTATCATTTTTGTTGCCCTTCTCTGTACCTTTTCTAATTCCACTGTATCTTTTTTTAAGATGTGGCGCCCAGAACTGAACACAATTTTCGAGGTGTGGTCGCACCATGGAGCGATACAAAAGCATTATAACGTCCTCATTTTTGTTTTCCATTCCTTCCTTTCCTAATAATACTTAACATTCTATTTGTTTTCTTAGCCACCTACCGCACACTAAGCAGAGGGTCTCAACGAATCATCAACGACAACACCTAGATTCCTTTCATGGTCGGTGACTCCTAATCTGGAACCTTGCATTATGTAGCTGTAGTTTGGGTTCCTCTCCCATATGCATCACTTTGCACTTGGTCACATTAAATGTCATCTACCATTTAGATGCCCAGTTTCATAAGGTCCTCTTGTAATTTTTCACAATCCTTTCGTGATTTAACAACTTTCTGTCATCAACAAATTTAATTACTTCACTAGTTACTCCCATCTCTAGATCATTTATAAATAAGTTAAAAAGCAGTGGTCCCAGCACAGAGCCCTGGGGAACCCCACTAACTACCCTTCTCCATTGAGAATACTGACCATTTAACCCTACTCTCTGTTTTCCATCTTTTAACCAGTTTTTAATCCACAATAGAACACTACCTCCCATCCCATGATTCTCTGATTTCCTCTGGAGCTTTTCATGAGGTACTTTGTCAAATGTCTTTTGAAAATCTAGATACACAATATCAACCGGCTCACCTTTATCCACATGTTTGTTCACCCCTTCAAAGAAATGTAATAGATTGGTGAGGTAAGATTTCCTTTCACTAAATCCATGTTGACTTTGTCTCATTAATCCATGCTTTTGAATATGCTCTGTAATTTTGTTCTTTATAATAGTCTCTACCATTTTGCCCGGCACCGACGTCAGGCTGGGTTAGGCTCTGAGCAGCACAATGTAATGCTGACACAGGGCTTGGAGATTCCTTAAACCTAAAAATAGGGCCTGATATTCAAAAAGGTTCAACCTGGCAGGAGCCTGGCAGTACAGCATCCTGCCTGGTTAAACTAGGCAGTACTGCTGAATATTAGCTCTAAAGACTGGGCAGTGGAGGAACAGTCAGGATGCAGTCGGGGAGGAGCTGAGAATTTATGGGGACACTAGTGATATTCAATATCAGTTGCCCACATAGTTAAGCGAGCGCCCACATAACATAATAGGTTAAAACTTCTCCAACTGCTTTCATAAACGTCATGTGTGGGAATAAGTGGTATAGCAGCAGGGTCCCTCACTGATGCTGCAGTTAAGCCACCTTATGGCAGGTGGTGGCGCTAACCTGCCGTGTCAAAGGCTGAGTCAGAAGTGCAAGGCTTAGGTGGGAGATGGTTAAATGCCCTGGAAAAGAGTAGATCAGGGAGACCCTGAGTTCAGAGATCTCCTGGAGGAGGACCGGGAGCAAAGAAATCCTACTGAGGTGTTGGCTGGACTGCAGTACCTGTGGGGGGAGGCCCAGAGAAGCAAGGAGGTGCCCTATTTCCAAGTTGTGCATCTGGGAGTAAAGAGCAAGTTTGGAAAGGTAAAGAGTGCATTTCTTTATTTGGGAAGATTCGGACCTGAGTGTCCTAACTAGAGCCACGCCTGGAATTATACATAAGTGCAGTGATGATCCTAGGTCGGCTGCAGCCCGGGGCGGCTCGTCGCTGCGCCCCCCCCCCCCCCCGGCACATCAACCCCTCCCAGTGCATCAGCCCCCCCCCCCCCCCCCCGGGTGCATTCTTAGCTGCTGGGAGCAGCCGTGCGGCTGTCAGCTCCACTGGCTCCCTGCTCCTTCTGCCCCAGAACAGGAAGTAACCTGTTCCGGGGCAGAGGGAGCAGGGAACCAGCGGAGCCGACAGGTGCACGGCTGTTCTCTGTACCCCTTCAGCAGCGTGCGCTCGGGGCGGAGCGCCCCCACCACTCCACCCTCGGTATGCCAATGCATAAGTGACCTGAACTGTGCTGGAAAAGCCTGACAAGAGAGGAGAAGCCATTGTTAATGTGATTTTTGCCATGTTAAGCCCCGAGTCTGTGACAGAACCAGACTGTTATTTGTTTGTTCAACAATAAAGTTTCCTTTTGATTTGTCTGTCCACCATCCACCCTGTCACACAGCTCTTAAACATAATACCTTAATAAAACCCCACAAACTGATTTCATGAACATGGAGTGGAGGAGTGGCCTAGTGGTTAGGGTGGAGGAGTGGCCTAGCGGTTAGGGTGGTGGACTTTGGTCCTGGGGAACTGAGGAACTGAGTTCAATTCCCACTTCAGGCACAGGCAGCTCCTTGTGACTCTGGGCAAGTCACTTAACCCTCCATTGAGCCTGCCATGAGTGGGAAAGCGCAGGGTATAAATGTAACAAAAATAAAATAGATACTATTGGAGATTCTACATGGAATGTTGCTATTCCACTAGCAACATTCCATGTAGAAGGCTGCGCAGGACGTCAGACTCACAGAAGCAGAAGCCTGCTACTATTTGAGATTTTACATGGAATGTTGCTATTCCACTAGCAATATTCCATGTAGAAGTCGGCCCTTGCAGATCACCAATGTGGCCGCGCAGGCTTCTGCTTCTGTGAGTCTGATATCCTGCACGTACGTGCAGGACGTCAGACTCACAGAAACAGAAGCCTGCGCAGCCTTCTACATGGAACGTTGCTAGTGGAATAGCAACATTCCATGTAGAATCTCCAATAGTAGCAACATTCCACGTAGAATCTCCAATAGTATCTATTTTATTTTTGTTACATTTGTACCCCCCGCGCTTTCCCACTCATGGCAGGCTCAATGCGGCTTACATGGGACAACGGAGGGTTAAGTGACTTGCCCAGAGTCACAAGGAGCTGCCTGTGCTGGGAATCGAACTCAGTTCCCCAGGACCAAAGTCCACCACCCTAACCACTAGGCCACTCCTCTATTGTGTTTCTTACACAGTATATTATAGTTTGTACATACAATGTTTGTAAGGATTTCCAGAATCTTGATGCAGGCCAACAGGTCAAAACATGGCCAGTGTCGAGTCTAGAGATGATCAGTAATAAAGGTTTTACTGGCATCTCTGGTGTGGACTTTTTTGTGTCACCTCCGCTGCTCATTGTTTTCTTTGCTTGATATCTGTGGAGGATTGGTCTTCTGTTGAGTTTTTAATGCCCCTGACCCAGGTCCTGACCCTCCTTGAAGTTGTGCATTCTAGAATTTGATTGTGCAACTTATGGAACACCAACTACGGGTAGTTACATACATAATTGCTAATTAGTCCCAATAAGGTGTCAATTAACAATTATTACCAATTATAGCCAATAACTGGTTAAGGCCAATTAGCAGTTAATTAAGTCATTATGTAACTCAAGCAAAGACAGCACTGAAGAAGCACAAAAGGGCCTTCAGGCCTGGAACAGTTAGGAGACCTTAAAAAAACAGACCCGGCATGGAGCTTGTTTTGCCATACATACACCTATGTCAGGGGTCAAATATGGTAAAATCACTCAAATAAATCACAAGTGTAACTTATCTTCAGCAAAAATGCAGAAGAACAGTCAACAGAGCTTGAAAATGCGACTTGGAGCACCGTATCAAGAGTCATTGTGGGCATGGTGCTCAAAGATGCGTTTTCAAGCACTGTTGACTGCACTTCTACATTTTTGCCTGAAGATAAGTTACACTTGTGATTTATTTGAATGATTTTACTGCATTTGAGCCCTGATGCAGGTGTATGTACACCGAAACACAGCCCGTGTCGGGCCTATTTATTAAAGATTTCTTGACTGATCCAGTCCTGAAGGCCCTTTTGTGCTTCTTCTGTGCTGTCTTTGCTTGCGTTCTTTGGGACCCTCTCTTTTGCTTGTATTAAGTTACTCAAGCAATTGACCTTATCCTATAAGTTGTGCATGCAAATTTGCATGATAGTCAGAAATTAGGGCACAGAACTTTCTATAATTAGGGGACTGTGAGGAGGTATAGAACACTACCCCTCACTCTTAAGAAGGATCCCTCAGATAGCCTCAGTCACCTTAAGGCCACTAGTCCCACCTCAGGAGGAAGTGAGCTGGGAGGGGTGGAATCAGAACCAGGAAGTATAAAAGGCAGAGCCAGACTGGGGTTACGGAGGCCCAGGGAAGGAGGAACTGAAGCCCCAGCATATGCCACTACAAATTATGTTTAATGATCGTGACCTGACCAAGGTAAGCCACCCTTTTTTCTGATTTGAGACTTGCAAGCCTTGCTCTGAGATCTGGCTGGAGGCCCTGCCAGCCAGAGGCCTGCTTGAGACTGTATTTACTGAACTACAGAGGCATTTCACCTTGTGCTCCTGGCCCTGTGACATAACAGGCCTCAGGATTCAGTTAATAAAACACTTGTTTTCATTTATATACCTTTATGCAGCTGTGTTATTTCATTTGAGATATCACGGGGACATATGGATAAATGTCATATCCATGAATTTTCAGTGGCAGTGTCCAGATAGTGCCACTGAATATTCTTACAGATTGCCTCAGTACTATCCACACAGAGGTTGGGTGGAGCAAGGGTAGAGGGTGGGCTTTCCACCTAACTCTGCGGATAGTCAGTAATAGTGAGTGCAATGCAAAAGAGGCTCCCTAAATTCTGTCCAGCACCAGTTCTTCAGGCAAGAGATGGTGCCTGAAGAGCTGGTGCCAGTCAGAGTGTTAGGTTTTCAAGGCAGAAACTAGGTTTGTGAGCCCTTGGACCACTACCGAGGAGCAGCAGTGGCAGGCAAAACCACCCCACACCAGAGACAAGGCAGAACTCTGACAGAAACAGCTAGACTTCACCTGCACTTGACCGCCCTTCCCCAGGAGTTGAGCCCCTGGGTGCAGGCGGCCGGCAGGACTTACCGGACAGGGCAGGAACTGGATACCAACTAGGCTGAACAGGGACTGAGGGTCAGAGGGGAAAGGAATATACATGGGCAGCAAGGCAAGAAACTGGGCTAGGACTCACAGACAGACAATACTACACAAGGCAGGCAATGGACAAGCTAAAGGATAGGAAAAGCTAAAGGACAGGAACTGAAAGCTGCCAAGCAGCCACTGAAACAGGGTACAAATACTGACAGACAAGAGTCAGGACTGAAAGCTGCAGAGCAGCCACTAAGCAAGAACACAGATAGAAAAGAGTCAGGACTGAAAACTGCCACTAAGAGAGAGACACAAACAGAAACTAGACCAGAAATACAGACCAGAAACAAGACTAAGAAATAAGCAACAAACCTAAGCTAAACTACACACGGACAAGAACCTCAAACAAGAAACCAGACTAGGCAGAAGTGCAACAAAGCACCAACAAACCAGGGACCTTAGACGATGCAAAGGCAAACACAGAAGTTTCCCGGTGATTAATAAAGCCCACCAGCTGCTGAGGTTCAGCTGCAGGAATCACAAGGCAGCTACGGGTGCTGTTCAGGCACAAACAAGAAAAGCAAGTCTGGCAGCCCGGAAGATCCAGACCGGACTGGGCTGAAGTCTGGAACATGAGACAGTCCATAGCAGCCACTGGTTCTGGCCACCAGAGGGCGAGGTGAGCACAGACAAGGAAACAGTCACCATCGTGACACAGAGGTCTTCTACTTATATTCTGTACTGCTCAATATATGCAGAGCCGCGCTGAACATATATAATGAGGTCGATATTCAAAAGAGCTTCAGTGAGCAGGAAAGGCTCCTGCCCGGTTCAACCCCACTGAGCTGGTTGCTAATATTCGTCAGCAGGTATTGCAACTGAATATCGCCATTAACGGGTCATTCCTGGACAGTCCGGGTGGAGCTTGAGTGCAGACAGCACTTAGCCAGTTAGCGGCGATAGTCAGGTCGCTCCTCGGCACATAAAGTTAGGGTGGCCCAGCCCTCTCCTGGCTGTTTAAATCGTTTTCAATATCAGGCCCTGTGTTTTTATCAAATAGCATCGAAAACTGCCAGCAACTGTGGATACATTTATACCTGCTCAGGAGCCAAAGTAAATGAATACACATAAAGTACGCACATACTTCACGACTTTGCTCGCAGACTGCCCAAATTCTTCCCCTGAACACATCTAGCCTATGCTCGTGTAAAAGTAGGTGTGATCATTCTCTGCGCCTACCCCCTAGGGAAATTTGTACAAAAGCCCTTTTCTGATGAGAACCGTTCCAAGGGTGCCTCTACTACCTGGTTCTGTTAGGCAGCCCCAACACTAATCCACTGTTGATGGTGTCGGACACTAAAAGAATCAGGGCCACAAGCTTTCAATGCATGAAAATTCTTTCGCTGATATGCACGACCTTACGCTGACTGGCAGAACTCCATTAGCATTTAAATATAGCCCTGCACTCTGCCAGTCAGAAGAAAGGAAGCCATTTCTAATGTCACCTCTCCGGTGACCCATTACAAAACCTTTTCTTTCGTGTATATGATTATTAGGGTTTTTAAACCATTCAGCTGCATCCCTTGATTGAATTGTATGTTCTTTTTATTTTAATTTCAGAACCAAGAACAGTGCTTACCTGAAAGAAGATCTTCTACTGACTAGAACTACAAGGTTATAAACTGTGCTAAGCCTTTGAGTTGTAACAGAGCCATGGAGTCCACCCAAAGAGGATGCACTGAGCACATTAGGCTGTTATCAGTAGCTTCTCTCTTACTGTCATTCTATTGCAAAGACAAAGGAATGTGATTTAGCATCAAACCACTGCAGAACAACGGTTGATATATGAAGGAAGTGAAGAATACCTACAATAAATAAGCAATCACAATCTCAGCTGAAAAGATGGTGCCGTTTGCAACCGAGTTTTGTCGTCTCGATTGCCAGCAGCGCCATCTTTGAAAGGCAGCACTAAGACTTGGAAAATGCAAGCTTAGACACTAAGTAATGGTGCGCTTAGCTCCTCTGATGAACCTTAAGTCAAGTGAAACAGTGATTACGGTTGGGACACATTTTTTAAGCTAAGTGTTTATTTGTGAATGACAATTCCAATTTGATGACCTTAGATATGAGTTTTGAAATTGTTTTGATTTTGTGCTTATATATGACTAAAAAAACTATGAGGAGGTTTTTTAGACCAATGCGGAATCTCATCAATAATGGTATATGAGACATAAAAATTACCAATATTGGACTTCTGTGGTCTTTTTCTTCCCCTCATAATTATAATTATTGGTTTTGGAGTTATATGGTTTTCAGCTGAGATTGTGTTGTGGGAAGTGAAGAACAGTCATAGACTCATAAAGGTCCTCATCCAGAGCCAGATGTGTCCTCAAGTTACAGTTGACTCCTGGTGACCACACAATGAGGGATCCTTCTTCCCCCACCCTTCCTTGGTGGTTTTCTTGGTATGATACAGCAGAGGCTTGCCATGCCATTGCCTTCTCCTGGGGCATGGGGAGTTAGGTGACCTGCTCAAGACCACAAGGAGCTGCTGTGGGATTTGAACATGGACCTTCTGGTTCCCAGCCTGTTATTCTAACCATTAGGCTACTGCTCCGCTCTACAGGGACCCATAGGCACCAACATTTCAAAATGATACACAGTATACAATACAAATTACTCCACTCTGGACACAACAAAAGAACTTGCTAAACAACAGGGTACTCAGCACCCATTGGCATCCACAGAGCTGTGAAATTGAGAGGTGTACATACATTTGAGCACATGAGTTAATTACCATGAGGCACAGATACCCCAAAGCTAGCTAGAATAAGTCCCTAGTGCTGACAAGATTGTTCTGTGACCAAAGGTAGGCCTGCAACACCAGAGCCACCGCTGATGAAGGCTATTGCGGAGGTCACAACTGGCCTATGCCCATGGGTGAGTGTCTGCCATTTTAGGCTTTCAGCACGGAGGACTTTTAAGCAAAGATCCATGGAATGCAGGCAGCTATTGTCATGTTTCAGGGCAAATACATTTACTTCGAAAGAGCAGCCCATCAGGATAAGAACATTCCTGCCATGCAGTGAAAGAATTCAACTCATGCAGTGCCCTTGTTGACAAGCAGTTGAGAACGGCCACACTGGGGTCAATAATGTTTCTATTCATCTCATATCCCCATCAATAGTCTGTGTCAGATGAGTCCTCACATGCCGCCCGAGATGATTCTGACTGAGAAAACTGACAGGGGGTAATAAGGAAGGAAAATGATCTTCCAAGCGTTTACCAACATTAGCAGGGAAATGTATTCCAAACTAATGGAGAACTATAAATATGGAGATCTGCGGCGTCTCTTTGTCTAATTATCTTGAGCTGAGTTATTAAATTAGCATTAAGACATTTTGTGAGGCAGCCCATAATGAACCCATTAATGTCAAAAACAAGAGCCGGCTGCTGATTCAGTATTAAAATAGCAGCATAATCGCGGAAGGAACACATGAATTTTGTGGCTGGGAGAAGTATGAGCTATCCTGAGATCTCTCCCAACCTGCTACCAGACCCTTTACATTACACGATGCTGGAATTTTCCTAATGCCTTCTAAACTCTTATTAGAGGGTCAAGGAGCCCTTTAACTCATTTAATTATTCCAATACTCTATTAAAAGCATGATAAAAGCAGGATGAAATAATATTTGGATTGCAACACTGTCGTTAACGTTCTTCACAATCCCCAGACATGCCGTGAAGACGGCATGGCTTTATTGAGCAGCAGAATGGTTAAATCCGGCACTGTTTGATGTTCAGTAAAGTATTTCCAAAAGCTGCCCACTGGTTCTCTGTGATAAACCGTATCATCATCTCCTGCAATTTCCACCCCTCTCCCTGCTTTGTAAATGTTGCCTAGCAACAGCTGCTAAGGGCAACATCAGCATCTCGCATTGCATTGAGCTGCATCCGAGCCCGAGTTCACAGCTTATACCCACGAGAACCCCAAACCCTTACAAACCAGCACCAGCCATAATCATTCTTCCTTGTGTTAGCACCAACAAAACGTTGTAATAATTTCTGTCTGTATAACAAGATCAAAGCTGTCATTTTGGAGGTATTGCGTTTGCCTCCCTCGTGGCAGCGAAGAACTTTCAGGTGATTCTACAGCAATATAACCGTTTGTCATCTCCCCAGCCTACTTAACATTCACAATACCAGCTTTACGACGATTTGGGAATGTCGGTAGTACCACTTCAGTTCTCCTTGTTATTCTCCTGCTGAGCTGCTTACCAGCCACAGAACAATACTCAGGTCAGTACATTATTATGATTTGGTAATACAGCACCCAGAGCTTTTTTTGAAGGGGTACTTGGGGGTACTGAGTACCGGCACCTTTTCCATTGTCTGCTAAAATTGACCCATGGAACCCAAGTTTTAATGAAAGAGCTCAGGCTCTACACAACAATTCTGCCTTGTCATAGATTCTGTGACTGGTTGCAGGGAGTCTGGCTATTGTGGGGTGGGTGACATTCAGTGATCACCCCACCCCTGAAGGGCAGCCTAGCATTTGAGTACCAGCACCTTTTTTGCTAGAAAAAAAACACACTGACAGCACCCTTCTTGATTGCCATGTACTTTCCACTGAGAAGAACCTGATGTAAAGCACCATTTCATTGTCATCCTAAATTTCAAGTTCATTTTCGGGAACACTGGCCTGCTCATTACTAAGGTGTGCAGCTCTTCTAAACTGCTGCAATATAGTGTGTAGCACTACATTACACATCACTCCTGAGCTGAAAGCAGAAATCCAAGTTTTATTCAAGCACCGCAGGCGGCTCCTCAGCCCCATATTGAGACTGTCCTCCTGGTACCTGACAGGAAGCTCTGTAACCAGCCTCCCCTGTGGACCAGTACACATTGGCGGCAATCACAGCTTAGCACCAGCTCACATGGTAGATTAGAGAAAGAGACAATCTTCCCCCAGTCTCTGTTTCTGTGGATAACACTCTCATCCTTCCTGTCTCATCAGCTCGTAACCTTGGGGTCATCTTCGACTCCTCCCTCTCCTTCTCTGCACATATTCAGCAGACTGCTAAAACCTGTGGTTTCTTTCCTTTCTGAGCACACTACCAGAACCCTCATCCACACTCATCACCAGTGGCGTACCAAGGGGGGGGTGGTGGGGGCGGTCCGCCCTGGGTGCACGCCGCTGGGGGGGTGCCGCGGCACGCGCCTGCTCTGAGTTTGCTAAACTTCGTCGCTCATTCGCTGCAGCTCCCTCTGCCCCAGAACAGGTTACTTCCTGTTCCGGGGCAGAGGGAGCTGCAGCGAAGCGAAGTTTAGCGAACTCGGAGCAGGTGCGCGCTGCGGAACTCCCCCCCAGCGGTGTGCACCCGGGGGGGGTGTCAGTTCGCCGGAGGGGGGGGGGTGTCATTTAGCGGGGGGGGCACTGCACCCGGGGGGGGGGGGCGCATCGGCGCTCCGCCCCGGGTGCCATCCAGGCCAGGAACGCCACTGCTCATCACCTCTCACTTAGACTATTGCAAAAAGGAGAAATATTCACTCAATAGAGAAAAAACTGCAGGCAGAGGTAGAAAACAAATATAGTATCAAATATTTAGGGGAGGATTCATCAAGCAGTGTTAGGGCCTTAAATTGTGTTATTTGGGCCTTAAAAGGCCCTAACGCTGCCTGACCTAAAAATATAGTGGCAATATTTAAGTTGCCACAGGTTAGGTAATAATGAGATGCAAATGCATATTTCGCATCTCATTACTATGCAAATGCCCTAACGCAACTTGAGGTGATACACCGCATGTTGTTTTAGGGCCCCCAAATCACAGTAAAATAACCCCAGCATTTTACCGCCTGGGAGCAAGTCCTCTATGCTCCCTCAACTAACACCCCCCATACACATATCTTGCCCACCCTACTCAGGAGTTGCCTGAGAAATAGCATTGGTAGCCCAGGGAGGTCTGGGAGGTCCTCAAAATCTGGGAGGGTGTCACAATGGCGCGACCAATGCTAGGGTTCAGGATTCCCATATAAAAAATATTTTGGTGAAAAGTATTTCTCCCAGAGAGTTAGGATTAAAATATTCCTCTCATTAAGATGTTAAATTCAATCGATTAATATCCGTCAGCCACCACTGGAATACTCTGAGATTGCTCCCTCTCATAGAAATATAAACAAGGGGTCTCTTGGGGTAATATAACATGATGTTACTGACTTGACGGGTGGCGGGTTTCATTAAGCTCTAACAGCTAACCAGTTTTAACTCTTCCACCCTCTCCAGATAGGACAGAGCTGTCTCCCTATTTTCCAAATAACTCCTGGTCAGACAATCCAAAGGGGCTTTGTTTCAGTAGGACAGTGATGCAGAAGGACCAGGGCCAGCATTAGGGGGTGCGAACAGGGCAACTGTCCCGGAACCCCTGCTACAGGGAGCCCTTAATCCAGCTTAAAGCTAAAGGAGATGCTTTGGGCCTCTCCCAGACTTCCGCCCAGGCCCTAGCAGGTTTAATACCAGTCCCGAGGATGACCCAACACTTGCTTAGGTTCAGCTTCCATTCTAAATGGATTTCTGCTCGTTCTCATAATAAAGAAATGATGAGGGGCATCTGTTAATTCCAGCAGGATGCTATCCGGGTCCTACTGACAGCTGCTAGTATTTACCTAGACAGTGAATATGGCATGAGGTGGAGCAGCTGTAGCAACACTGTAAAGCCACAGAATTTTCTCTATGGCACCACGTTCACATAATTGATTAAATCCGACAATAATGAGTTATCCTAAACACTCACTGAATGTAGCGGCTCATGCAATGTGCTTTGTTCTTAGCGAGGGGTCCAGTCAATTGCTGAAGAGAAGTTTTCCAATACCAGGCAACAGACCAATGTTAGAAGTGGGAGATTTTTCCCCTAATACACTACAAATAATTTGGAGGTAAACTGTTAAGCGGGTCTCTGACCTGAAGGATATTGTACTGTTTGTATTTAGCAAAGAGTAATAAGTTTGGTTTCTAAACCTGTACCTGTCTAAACAGGATCCCAAACAGCATCTTTTCCTAATAACAGCCAGAGTGAATTCAGCAGCTGACTCAGAATTCAGAGACAGAACCATCACACCTTATGGCTCCAGTGGCATCAGGTCTTGAATATTCATGGCCCAGAAGAATGCTGATTTTTCTCTGAAAGGCATCAGTGACAGAACAGTACCCAGAGGTCACCAGGAAGGCTTCATTTGCAAACATTTTACTTTCAAAAACTACGGGCAAGGCTCCAAAAACCAGAGAGCAGAAAGACTTGATTTCCATAATTGCTCTGTTTTCTTTCAAATCTGAGATCTTACTATATTTTGACACTTCAGAACATGATAATATTGCCAAGGAAGCCAGGGTTCCAGCCCCCTTTTCTCCCACTGGCATTAGGGATGGGCATTTCGTTTCCTGTGTCGTGTGCGGCATTGTTCATTTTATTTTATTTTGGTTAGACTTCATTTTCATTTCAGGAGACATGTTAAGAGTTTGCGCATTATTTACGATGTGTGAACGCATATACAAACCATAATGCATGCGCCAGAGGCTTGTGCGTGTATGCACTGTTGGGAAAAAGAGCGCACGCTTTCCAAACAGGGTCTGTTATTATTGGTGAACTCAAAAACTGTCATGTTTTTTTCTGTTTGTTTTCATTCGTTAATGACATGAAACAACATGGGATATTTATTTATTTATCTCATTTATATCCCACATTATCCCAATAAATCAGGTTCAATGTGGCTAACAACGTATTGTAATTAACAGTATAAAAAGTGATGCAGGATAGTATATATTAAGTAGGAATAACAAAGTAAATGAGGATTGAGTAATTACAATGTGGAATATGGAAACGAATGCTAGACGCAAAAAGGTAACAATTTATAGTCATCCATGTATAATAACAATTAGAATGGAACTGAGAAATTGAATAATTATACAATTATGGGTTTAAATTAATTATTATTATCTGTGAGAAATTGCTTAAACAGAGAGGTTTTAAAGTATTTCCACAATATCAAATAATTAGGTTCCTATCTGATGAATTTCAGGAGGGAATTCCACCATTTGGTACCAGTGGCATAGCCAAGGGTGGGCCTGGGTGGGCCCAGGCCTACCCAGTAGCAGCACACCTATGATGTGGCTGGCAGGGATCCCCAAGCCCCACCATCCGAAAACTGCCAACAACTGTCCCTCATGCATATCTTGTAAATAGCAAACCTTCGCCTGCAGTGAGCACCTATGCGGAAACAGGAAGTTGCATCAGAGGGAAGGCTGTGGGGCCAACATGAGCAGTGTGTATTAGTTGCTGCCGGTGAAAATCTGCTATTTAAAAGGTATGCAGGGGAGGGGGGATGTTTGGGACACCGTATGGCATCCAGGTGAGAGAAGGAGAGACCAAATCATTTGTGAGACAAGACGGAGTTCTGCCCACCCATCTTGGGCCCAGGTCCACCCAAAATTGGGTGTCTGGCTACGGCCCTGTAAATTGGTACGGAGGTAAGGGAATCCTGACATGTAGACTGGCTTGTGGATCACATTTTTGCAACTGGGATAGTGGAGGATTAGATAATCTCTTGAAGCAGGGAGACCGTTGCAAAGGGGGAGATCAATCAAAGGTTGCATATAATCAGGGGTTACAGCATATAGAGTTTTAAAACAAATGTACACATTTTGAATGGGAGCCAGTGTAACTTTATATGCAAAGGGCTGAACTTTCGAATTGCGTAGACTTGTAGACTAATCTGGCTGCTGTATTTTGAGCTGTCTTCAGTTTTTTCAAGGAAGATTCCTTACAGCCAGCATAAATGGCATTTGCAATAATCAAAGTGTGATAATATTAATGTTTGTACTAAGGTTCTAAACATATCATTAGGGAAGAGATGCCTAATTCTTTTTAGTTTCCACATTGATTTAGAGGTTTTTGTGATGACTGCTTGGACTTGGATTCCAAATAACATGTAGGAATCCATTATAAGGGAAATGGGACTTGATATACTGCCTTTCTGAGGTTTTTGCAACTACATTCAAAGTAGCTTACTTATATTCAGGTACTTATTTTGTACCTGGGGCAATGGAGGGTTAAGTGACTTGCCCAGAGTCACAAGGAGCTGCAGTGGGAATGGAACTCAGTTCCCCAGAATCAGAGTCCGCTGCACTAACCACTAGGCTACTCCTCCACTAGCAACATTCCAGAAGCCTGACCTTGCAGATCAGCAACACGGTCGCACAGGCTTCTGTTTCTGTGAGTCTGACGTCCTGCACGTACGTAGCAACAGAATCTCAATAGTAGCAACATTCCATTTAGAATCTGAAATAGGGAAAGGGAAATGGGACTTAATATACCGCCTTTCTATGGTTTTTCCAACTACATTCAAACCAGTAGGTACTTATTTGTACCTGGGACAATGGAAGGTTAAGTGACTTGCCCAGAGTCACAAGGAGCTGTAGTGGGAATCGAACTCAGTTCCCCAGGATGAAAGTCCTCTGCACTAACCACTAGGCTACTCCTCCATTATTATACCAACTATCTTTAGTTGGGACTCCAATGGATAAGTTACATTATCAATTGTGAAATTTTGACAGTTTATGACATGGCGAGGGTTAGATAATAACAGAAATTTGTTTTCTCTCTTTTCAATTTTAGTTTAAAGGTGGAGACCCAATTCTCCATCAGGTCTAGAATCTTTGAAAGGGATACAGATGGTTACATCATCTGTATAAATAAACAAAATTATAAACATGGGCATCCAGCACCTTTTCTAAGGGGGGCATCATAATATTGAATAAGGTGGGTGAAATGGAGGGGTCCCTGTGGGACTCTGCAGTCTGGAGCCCACTGGTTAGAGATGGAATTAGGAGATTTGACTGGATAGGATCTAGATTTTAAAAATCCTCGGAACCAATGTGCCCTTGACACTTCCTGTGTCATTGCAAATGACAGTCCATCCCTATATAACAGTCCCTTGTGATCTTGGGCAAGTCCTCCTCCATTGCCTCAGGTACAGTTTCAATGTTCTCTCGGATAACCCTCTTGCTGATTGCATAAAAAGAAAAACAGAAAAGAGAGAAAACAAAGACAAAAAAAGACCATGTGGGCCTATCCAGTCTTTCCATCCATGCCAGCTACTCTCCTTATATGGTACTGAAGCCCCACCCGGTGGATCCCAAGACAGGGGCGTAGCCAGACTTCGGCGGGAGGGTGGTCCAGAGCCCGAGGTGAGGGGGCACATTTTAGCCCCACCCCACCCCGGTGCCGCCGACCCCCCTGTCATTGCCGACCCCGCCACCACCAACAACTTTACCCCCCCCCCACCAATGACCCTATGGACCCCCCCTCCCGCCGCCAACCTGCCGTCACCTACCTTTGCTGGCGGGGGACCCCAACCCCCGCCAGCTGAGGGTCCTCTTCTTTCTGGAAAAGGCTTCCTTCTGTTTCTGATTTGGATGTGTGCCCAATTTAATTGAATAATGAGCAAGTTTGCACCAATGATTGACTTTATAACAAGCAATTATTGGCACTAATTAGATTTAATTGGTATTTATATGGGTAAATTTAGGCTTGGAATCTGCACCTAAAATTTATACGTGATCTGAAAAAAGGGGGGAGGGTGAAAATGGGCAGGTCACGGGCATACCGGGGGTGGGTGTTCTTAAAATTTGCACACATTGTTATAGAATAACAGGGATATGCACCTAAAGTTAGACGCAATTCCCGGGCATAAGCGCTATTCTATAAACTGCGTTGAACTTTAAGCGTGGCTTATAGAATAGCACTGTTTAAGGTGCTGATTTTGTTGGCGTCATATATGGAATCTCCGCCTATGTCCTGCCCATGCTCTGCTCCCTCTTAAATGCATGCCGGGCGCATTATTTACACAATATTCTTTGGGTGGGGTAGTGGCGTAGAGATTGATATCTGTGCACGTACCCACATATATGCTAGTATTCTAAGGAGGAGTGGCCTAGTGGTTAGGGTGGTGGACTCTGGTCCTGGAGAATTGAGGAACTGAGTTCGATTCCCACTTCAGGCACAGGCAGCTCCTTGTGACTCTGGGCAAGTCACTTAACCCTCCATTGCCTACCGCATTGAGCCTGCCATGAGTGGGGAAAAGTGCGGGGTACAAATGTAACAAAAAAAAAAAAATAAAATCACATTCAAAAATCCACTCAATGAAAAATAACGAGTACAACGTATTACAAAAAAGGAAGGAAAAGCCTCAAAAGAGCTCAAGATTTAAAAGAGCTGAAAGGATCCATACAATCTCTTACTCATTCATCATTGGCCCGGGGTCATGTGGACTGCCCGTAGAGTGACGGCTTGGCTCTGATCCTGTACACTGTACTGGCTCTTTACAGGTAAGTGCTTTTTTGCTGGTGCATTACCAAGTTTTAATTTGAGATGGACACAAATAGCCAGAAAATACCATGAGAAGCAATATAAGAAGTTTTTTGGGGAGGTTTTTGCCAATGATGAATGAGTAAGAGATGGTTTGGATCCTTTCAGCTCTTTAAATCTTTTTAGATTTTGAGCTCTTTGAGGCTTTTCCTTCCTTTTTTATCAATAGAAATCAAACAAAATAAAACATGGAAAAGAAAATAAGATGATACCTTTTTTATTGGACATAACTTAATACATTTCTTGATTAGCTTTCGAAGGTTGCCCTTCTTCGTCAGATCGGAAATAAGCAAATGTGACGATCTGACGAAGAAGGGCAACCTTCGAAAGCTAATCAAGAAATGTATTAACTTAATACATTTCTTGATTAGCTTTCGAATGTATTAAGTTATGTCCAATAAAAAAGGTATCATCTTATTTTCTTTTCCATGTTTTATTTTGTTTGATTTCTATTGATAACCTTAAGAGTGGACTAACACGGCTACCACACTCCTTCCTTTTTTGTAATACGTTGTACTCATTTTTCATCGAGTGGATTTTTGAATGCAGTGGCGTTTCTTGGTCGGCTGCCTTCTGGGACGGTTTGCCGCTTCGCACCCCCCTTCCCCGGGTGCAGTGTCATCTGTCCCCCTCCCCGGGTGCAGCGTCCCCCCGGGTGCATTCTTTTTACCTGCCCCAACGTGGCTGTCGGCTCCGCTGGTTCCCTGCTCCCTCTACCCTGGAACAGGAAGTAACAGCAGAGGGAACCAGAGCTGACAGCTGCGTGGCTGCTCCCAGCACTCCTCCTGCAGCGTGCACCTGGGGCGGACCGCCCCCACCGCCCCGCCCCACCCTCAGTATGCCACTGTTTGAATGTGACTTTATTGCATCATTTTGTTAATCCACACCCGCTTGTTTGTTGTTATAGAGTATTCTAAATATTTACACGCATAACACTGGCATAACTTTTAGTGCACTGGTTTATAGAATTGTCCTTCACATGCAGAGGAAGCATGGGGGAGGTGGGGGAAGTTTCTTAATGTAGACTGCACACACATCTCCCATACTAGGCAAGTGGGACCCGTATTTATGATTGCTTTATATTGTTACTTAGACTTTCTCCCCTAGAACAAATGAGTCTCTCTGTGATGACACTTCTATTTTAGATATCTATATTTAAGAAAAGCGGAACCATATGGTGTGGAGCTGGTTCAACTGCAAAAGCCTGGAGACTAATCCACAAATTTATTAGAGCTTGGCGAAGAAATCCTGTAGTGCTGTTTCTTTCATCACTTGCCAACGAACCCTCTGTGAGTAGCTTTTCCTTCAGCAGTGTGGCAGAAGAGACTTGGTGGGCATATGGGCATCGTTACAGTGACTGGGAAAGGCACTTGCCAATTTTCATAGCAAGCAGAATAATTATTTTCTACAGAAGAACCCAGGCAGGTATTTGCTTTAGCTGAGAAACCAGCAGCGTCTCTTTTGTGAATTTCAGCACCTGCTAATGTGAGCTGGGAGTCTAGATTAAATGATCTTTCGGTCAGTTACAGGCGGGTTCTTCTGCAAAAGATGCTATTTTGTTTAATGTGGAGAAAATGATTTTTTGCACATTGCTTTATGCTCTGTTTTAACATATAGCTATGTATAGGAGATGAAAGATAGAGTCAGCAGACAAGGGTTAGGTTTGTTCATAAACTTGACTCAGCTAAGCAGAGAAAATTAAGGGACCATCTAGACAGGAAGTAGACGTGAGCTGGAAGTTGGCACCTTGCCATCAAATCCTTAATGAACAAGAATAAACATTATGATAGAGCTGTGGATGTATATGCAAGGATCCCTTCAGGACCCTCACTGGTCCAGTATTCTCCTACATTCAGGACCATACCAACTCAGTGTAGAGAAGAGGTGTGAACCATTAGGTTGGTTTCAGCATCCTTCTTCAAGGATGGCTGCAATGGTTCTGCTTGTCTTTGAATAAGTCAGAGAACTAGAGAGTGTATGGATTGGTGGATTTTGGGTTGCTGTCTGAGGCCCAGCTTTTGAACCTATTCTGTGTGGGTGTAGGTGTGAGGTGGGGGGCAATTTCTCCAAATAGGTTAGTTTTGCACATACTGTGACAAGAATGAATCTCACTCCTAAGCCAGGGTATGATTTCAGTCTCTCAAACTGACTGCTAAAGCTTGCCATAGAACTTGCATCATGCCAAAGGCAGCTTCCTTCTGGATTCATAGGATATTACATGTATAGGCAACTAATCCAGGAGCGCTTGGAAGTTCTTTTTAATCAACCTGTTGCCCTCAAAATGATAGAAAAAATTTATGTATTTTTTTTGTAAATCTTGTTTATTAGCAACAATAATAAACATACAGTCACAATGGTAACACAATGTAATTGACACGATCCATACAATCAATACAGTCCTCAACTGTTGCTAGTGTTTTCCCCTCTTTTACCCCCATCCCCCCAATCAAATTTATGTATTTTTAAGAACATAAGAATAGGCACACTGGGTCAGACCAAAGGTCCATCTAGCCCAATATCCTGCTTCCAACAGTGGCCAATCCAGGTCACAAGTACCTGGCAGAAACCCAATTAGTAGCAACATTCCATATTACCAATCCCAGGGCAAGAAGTGGCTTCCCCCATGTCCATCTCAGGGCAAGCAGTAGCTTCCCCATGTCCATCTCAATAATACTCTATGGACTTTTCCTCCAGGAAATTGTCCAAACCTTTTTAAAACCCAGATACACTAACCGCTGTTACCACATCCTCTGGTAACGAGTTCTAGAGGTTAGGTATTCTTTGAGTGAAAAAATATTTCCTCCTATTTGTTTTTAGAAGTTTTCCCGTGCAGTCCCCTGGTCTTTGTACTTTTTGAATGACAGAAAAACTGATTCACCTCCACCCATTCCACACCACTCAAGATTTTGTGGACCTCAATCATATCTCCCTTCATCTGTCTCTTTTCCAAGCTGAAGAGCCCTAACCTCCTTAGCCTTTCCTCATACGAGAGGAGTTCCATCCCCTTTATCATTTTGGTGGCTCTTCTTTGAACCTTTTCTAATTCCGCTATATATTTTTTCAGATACGACAACCAGATTGAATGCAGTACTCAAGGTGAGGTCACATCATGGAGCGATTATTCTTGGTCTTTATTTACCATCTCTTTTGCCTTTTTGGCCACCGCCACACACTGGACAGAAGATTTCAGCATCCTGTCTGCCACATTTTCTTGTTTGGGATCACATTTCCTGGTACTGAAGAATTTTGGGCCCGATATCCGGCAGGAGGCAGCCCGCATAAGTGCCGTAGTCGGCGCTGACCCCAGATGTTCAATGCTAGACTGTTTCCAGTGACTGGCATTGAATATCCGGTTTCATTTCTGGCTGCCAGAATTTAAATGGTTAAGCCAATATTCAGCACTAACAGGTTATGTTCCTAGCAGTTAAAAACAAGAACTTACTTGTTCGTAAATCAATAATCTGATCTGCTGGTTTTAAGTTTTTTATTTCTACTGTAGTATCGTATGATTGATTTTTGTACATTTCTTCTGATTAGAAGTCTCTTATCATAGTAATCCACTTTGCACTATCCCCCAGATTCTATATATTCCACCTACAGATCCATGCCGAAATCCAAGCGTATTCTATAACAATGTGCATAACTTAATTGCCTTAACAAGCTAATGAATAGGATGATCCTCCACACACCGCCAAGGACACTAAGGTCCTCTCAAGGACTTTCACTAACCACACCCTCTCCAAAAGACATTACACGATGTGATACCCGCAAGCGAGCCATCTCCGGAGTAGCCCTCACACTCTGGAATGCACTGCTTGAAAGGCTCCGCTTAACACAAGACTATCTCTACTTCAGGAAGCAGGTGGAAGCTTGGCTCTTCAACCAGGCCTTTAATTGAAGAAGTAACAAACTTCTTAGTTTTCACACACACACAAGGAGTGACACGGGCTGCACGTACTGCAGCAGGACATGTTTATCCACTCCTAGGTGGGATAACATTTAACCATCTCTCTGACCTAATGTTCACCTTTCTTCAAATTAGTCGCCTTACTTTCTAACTCCTCTTACTCTCTTACCTATCTATACGTTACAACTTTGCCTTACCCTTCATTGTCAACTAAAATGTTCTATTGTGTATTGTGTTGACATTGTAAGTAGTCTACTATGCCATACTTTGTATTGTTTTAATATTTTTACTACTGTAATTGTCTATTGCTCATGTCTGATTTATTCTCACTGTTCACCGCCTTGAGTGAATTCCTTCAAAAAGGCGGTAAATACAGCCTAATAAATAAATAGTCAGGGTTGATAACAGCTCTTAACAAGTAATAATGAGCAGTGATTGGCAATAATTAGAATTTCAACGCACAACTCACTAAGCCTATTCTGTAATGCATTGCGCCTAAGTTCTAATGCGGGCAGGCAAAAAGTGGCATGGTTATGGGTGGGGAGATGGGCATTTCGTGGGCATTCTGAAATATATGCATGTAGTTATAGAATATGGCCCACTGCGCCTAAATCTACGCACTGGGATTTACACCACATTTTCATTGGTGTAAATGGATGCAAATAGTTTTAGGCGCTATGATGCCAACTAAGCCTATTCTACATACCACGCTTAGTCATACCATATATAGAATCTTCCCCTATATGACTAAAGGTGGAATAGAAACAACCTAATAGAATAGATAGGACTGTTATTTACATGGTCCTACTTAGCCGCTTAATCCAGCCCTGACTATCACTACTAACTGGCTATATCACGCTAACTACAAATATTCAGTAGAGATAACCAGCTATCTTCCGCTGAATATTAGCAGTTAGCCGGCTAAACGCTATTTAACCGGCCATTAGCCGTTCCTGGCTGGTTAAATAACGTTGAATGTTGGTGGGTTTGTGTGCTGCTTGAAGACGCCCTTGATTTTAAGTTTGTGTTCAGTGTGAATGAATGTAAAAGACAGAGGTTTTACCCTCCTCTTTGCCTGCTATTGAATTAAGGAGTGGAGCAGCAGCTTTGCCCTCAAATCTGAAGGGACAAGAAGAGAGAAGCCCCACTCAGGAACTGGACTACTGGAGAACATACTGTGTGCATGATAATTCATATTGGGAGAGATTTGTGTGGAAAGGAATCCCAAGAAGAGAGACTCCCCCCCCCCCCCCCCCCAAACACACACCCAATATTCAAATCCATTTAACCAACCAGAAATGGTACCTGGCTGGTTAAATGGCACTTTTATCCAGCGATATTAAGTTATCCACTGCTGAACATCCACGGTTAGTGACTAGAAGATGACCAGCTATATTGTCCGATATAGCCAGCTATTGTAAGCGGCCACATCAGGCCACGTATATAGCTGGAATATCTTTGGCCAGTTTAAACTTAACCAGCTATTCTGAATATTAGCATAGCTGGTTAAGGTTGAACAAGCCAAAAATAAACCAAATAGTCAATGCAAGTCACTGGAAAGAGCCCGGCACTGAATATCTGGGCTGACCACTGACTGCGGAAGTTAGCTGGGTTCCCTCTCAAGGTCTGAATATCGGCCCCTGAGACTTTAATCAGAAAGGGATAGGTTTGACCTACATAAGTACATAAGTACATAAGTAGTGCCATACTGGGAAAGACCAAAGGTCCATCTAGCCCAGCATCCTGTCACCGACAGTGGCCAATCCAGGTCAAGGGCACCTGGCACGCTCCCCAAACGTAGAAACATTCCAGACAAGTTATACCTAAAAATGCGGAATTTTTCCAAGTCCATTTAATAGCGGTCTATGGACTTGTCCTTTAGGAATCTATCTAACCCCTTTTTAAACTCCGTCAAGCTAACCGCCCGTACCACGTTCTCCGGCAACGAATTCCAGAGTCTAATTACACGTTGGGTGAAGAAAAATTTTCTCCGATTCGTTTTAAATTACCACACTGTAGCTTCAACTCATGCCCTCTAGTCCTAGTATTTTTGGATAGCGTGAACAGTCGCTTCACATCCACCCGATCCATTCCACTCATTATTTTATACACTTCTATCATATCTCCCCTCAGCCGTCTCTTCTCCAAGCTAAAAAGCCCTAGCCTTCTCAGCCTCTCTTCATAGGAAAGTCGTCCCATCCCCACTATCATTTTCGTCGCCCTTCGCTGTACCTTTTCCAATTCTACTATATCTTTTTTGAGATACGGAGACCAGTACTGAACACAATACTCCAGGTGCGGTCGCACCATGGAGCGATACAACGGCATTATAACATCCGCACACCTGGACTCCATACCCTTCCTAATAACACCCAACATTCTATTCGCTTTCCTAGCCGCAGCAGCACACTGAGCAGAAGGTTTCAGCGTATCATCGAGAGCGACCAAGGATATCAGAAACTGGAGGATGTTCTTAAAAAATGTGGTGAAAAAGACGTAGTTATAAGTGAAAAAAGGCGCCTTTTTCACTTATAACCACCCTGCACAGCAGACTCCTGATGCAGGCCTGACGGCCAAAACATGACATTGTGTCGAGTCTTCGAAACCCTTAATAAACTTTCATTTTAAGAACATCCTCCAGTTTCTGATATCCTTGGCCGCTCTCCCACTTTCTGTTCTTTGTTGTCTTTACCGTGGGGCGTTTGAGTTCTTTGCTTGCCAGCGGATTTTCTCTCACATTGACCTGTACCCGGGAAACCTTTAACCCCAAGGAACTGGTCATTTTGAAAGGAATCACAGACACAGATAAAGGAAATATGTGGAGTACTGTAGCATTTCGTTTATGCTTTACAACCTCAGGACACAAAGGTTTGGATAATTTCCTAAAATAAAAGTCATAAGTCACTATTAAGATGGACTTGGGAAACTCCACTGCTTACTCCTGGGATAAGCAGCATAAAATCTGTTTTACTCTTTCAGAATCTTGCCAGCTACTTAAGACCCGGATTGGCCACTGTTGGAAACAGGATACTGGTCTTGATGGTCTTTTGCTCAGCCCCAGTATGGCAATGCTTATGTTCTTATGTTGTTTTCTCCCAACTTTCTGAATGCATTCTTTCCCTTCTAATGCTGATGTTACTAGCCTCCCTCCTCCAGCTGCCCCTCTTGCTATTTGCACTCTGTTTTCAGATCAGTCTCTTAATGCCTCTTTTCTAGTATAGGTTGAAGAATTACACATGCCAAGACTTATGAGCAGAGACTTGCTGACCTGAACATGTATACCCTGGAGGAAAGGAGGAACAGGGGTGATATGATACAGACGTTCAAATACTTGAAAGGTATTAATCCGCAAACAAATCTTTTCCAGAGATGGGAAGGCGGTAGAACGAGAGGACATGAAATGAGATTGAAGGGGGGGCAGACTCAAGAAAGATGTCAGGAAGTATTTTTTCACAGGAGAGGGTGGTGAACGCTTGGAATGCCCTCCCGCGGGAGGTGGTGGAGATGAAAACGGTAACGGAATTCAAACATGCGTGGGATATGCACAAAGGAATCCTGTGCAGTAGGAATGGATCCTCAGAAGCTTAGCCGAAATTGGGTGGCAGAGCAGGTGGGGGGAAGAGGGGTTGGTGGTTGGGAGGCGAGGATAGTGGAGGGCAGACATATACGGTCTGTGCCAGAGCCGGTGATGGGAGGCGGGACTGGTGGTTGGGAGGCGGGAAATACTGCTGGGCAGACTTATATGGTCTGTGCCCTGAAAAGGACAGGTACTATGAACATCCTTGATACTATTTCTCCTCTACTTATTGATGATATTATGGTTCTATTTGAAAATAATGGTCCCCCCATTCATAGAGAGGAGTATTAGAGGTTAAATGTTAGTATAGTAAATAAGATGGAAAATGACTAAATGCTGTCCTTATCAGATGCAGGAAACTTTTATTAGATATAAACATGTTTGGAAGAGAACAGTGAAGTGAATGCGATGTGTATGCAGATGTCTGAGCATACAAATGATGCATGGAATAATGTATGATAGTTCCGCATTCCTATAAATGTTAGACTTTTACTGGAACCACTAGCAGTTTTGGAAAGTACCCTGAACTTGAAGATGTAAGCAGAATATAATCTAGCCAGTGTGTCCCATGATTTGTGATGTGACCAGTTAATTTATGACTCAATGCATTCTTAATAAAAGAGCAGAGGACCTGAGGGATTTTGACACAGCTCTGGTGAACTCACTGTCATTAAGTGGGACCCACACTCTCTCCCAAAGGCCTTTGAGGGGAGGAGTGGCCTAGTGGTTAGGGTGGTGGACTTTGGTCCTGAGGAACTGAGTTCAATTCCCTCTTCAGGCAGCTCCTTGTGACTCTGGGCAAGTCACTTAACCCTCCATTGCCACATTGAGCCTGCCATGAGTGGGAAAGCACAGGGTACAAATGTAACAAAAAAAAATATATATATATATATATTTTTTTTAATTGGTGGTGTGTGTGTGGATTTCTCTCTCTAGGAGTTGTTAACAGACACACGCATTCACTCAGATAGGACCATGGATTGGTTCTGGTTGTTTAAAGGAAACTGCTGCAGGAAATATTAAGATGTAAAGAGAGCCACAGGTTAGGAGTGGCTGGGACCAGTCAGCATGAGTCATGGCAAGAAAAGCTCTCATTCTTATTCCTTGTTCATCTCATAAGTGCACCCACTCATTTCATACTGAATTCAGACTTTAAAAGCCCAAGTTGTTGGTGCAAAGCCAAGACCATCTCAATTTACAATATGTTTCTTATAAAATATCATTAATTCCATGCTGCATTCCTAGCCGCTAGACAATCTCCTAACTCCAATAGCACACAGTGTGCAATTAACTGACCCCACACCTTCTTTTGCATTCGTGGCTTCTGTGTTATCTTCTTTTCCCTCTTACTCTCTTGAGTCACTTTGCAATCTTTGTTGAGTTTTTTCACCTCCTTCCTCTGCCTTAATGCTCCTGCCCCCTTCTGAGGGCACTGATTTTGATATCCTTCCTATAACTAGTTGGTCTTCATTTCCAGCTCTCACTCTTACCACTCTGGCTAAAACTCTGCAAAGTCTTAAACCCACTCCATCCATCCTGGACCCCTGGCCCCCTCATGCCATGAAATGACTCTCCATTGAACTGGGACCTTTCTTACAGCTAGCCTCCAATTAGGCTTTGTTCCACTGATTTGCAGCATGCTATTTTCACTCCATTGCTTAAGAAAAATCTTGATACTACTGATACCATGTTATTCCCTCGCTTCAGGTTAGTAACTACCTCTCCAAATGCTGATCATGTTTGCCAATGATGCCGTTTATTAACATACCTAGGAAAGCTAGCGGTTTCCTCATTTTCCTCAATCTGGAGGGAAGAGGAATTCACACAAAAAAATCCCTGAGGCTGCAAATTATCCCCATTATTGCCAATTCAGAGATTCTCTGTTGTACGACACAAGCCAGGGGTTTCTGCAGAAAAAAAGGCAGCACTTTGGGAAGAAGTGTTTTAAGAAATCTATCAAACTCAAATGCACTTTCCACTTATTTCTGCACAACTGCTGTAAAACACTAATTCCCTTTAAACTCTGTGCACATTTTAGTAGATAACGGATTGCCTCTAAGAATGAGCATAAATGCAGTCCTGAGTGCAGACTCGAAAGTTGTAAGGTGACAGCTCCTTGCTTCTCCCTTTGCGTTGTGCATATTAGTCTTTCAGTCCTTTCCGACTGTGCCATTTGAAGGAATTTGTGTACATTTTTGCTGTTTTCCCTTTATCAACAATGTCCAAAGGCCAAGACAACGAAAAAGCACAGACATATAAGAAAGATAACACCACTGAGCAGTTTGAATAACATCCTTTCTATATGAAAGGGGTATAAGGACTGCAGCCTTGGGAGGGGGGAGTTCCATCAATGCTACAAACAAATTCATATTTTATAAATGCAAAGCACAAGAAAAATAAGTCAGCTGTGAAAAAGCAGAGTAAAGACATCCCACCAAGTAACTGGGCCTTTGGTGCCTGGCAGCCTGTTAATTACGATTGTGAAAGGAGTGAGGCAGGAGAAGCCTGTGCAGCTGGCAGAGATAAGAGGACCTAATTTTGAAAACCGAGTGAGGGCATAAACCTCGTCGCTTAAATGAGAAAACTAATTACGACCAGAATTATAAACATTTGAAGTTTGAAATGACTGACAGGAAGTCAGGTGAACGAGCCAGGAGAGATTAACTTGGTAATTTACTTGGAAGAAAATGAATATATTTAAAAGGTAATAACAAACTGTGCTTTGAAAGTGAAGGAATTTTGAAAACATCGGAAAGCATGGCCTAGCCAGCATCAGAGTGGCTTACTCTATTTAGAGACTGGGTTTTGAAGGTCAGATATAGGAGATCAGTCGGCATTTTTATCCACACACTCAGAATACCACCATCAGTCAATAAAGCGGATATCCTTCTAAACTGTGAAGAGGTTACTTTAACTTGGATGTTCAACTACTTCAAAGGAACTATTTACAGCATTTGTATATGCCAAGCAAAGAAAAATATAGTAATGGTTACTCTCCTCAGTATTCTCCTTCCTAGTTCTCCTTTCTTATAGTCCTTAGAGTAAAACTGTTTCTCCCCGGAAGGATGGCCTGCTGTTGAGAAACTTTACCTTGGTTGTTCTTCACTCCAGCTGGATTATATTTATTTGTTGCATTTGTATCCCACATTTTCCCACCTATTTGCAGGCTCAATGTGGCTTACAATGTACCGTAATGGCAATCGCCAATTCCGGATCAAGAAATACAGAGTGGTATTGTAGTAAAGTTCGTGCATGACGAAGTAAATTAAGCAGCCAAGTGTTACAGATTCTTTCCTGGAATTAAGAAATCAAGTGGTATCGCCCCTTCTTGATTGACTGTACACTTGTCCTTTAGATTGTAAGCTCTTTGAGCAGGGACTGTCCTTCTATGTTAAACTGTACAGCGCTGCGTAACCCTAGTAGCACTTTAGAAATGTTAAATAGTAGTAGTAGTAGTAGTAGTAGTATTGCGTTAAAGTTCAGTAATTGACAGAGTAGGTGAAGTAGTCAAGTATTGAAAGTTCATTTTGTCTATTTCTAGTATCGGTTTCGTTGTCTGGTATTTAGGATGAATCAATTGTGGTATGCCTTTTTGGACAGGTTGGTTTTTAGTAATTTTTGAAAGTTTGTTAGGTCATGCATTGATTTTATGGCATTTGGTAGTGTATTCCATAATTGCGTGCTTATGTATGAGAAGCTGGATGAATGTGTTGATTTATATTTTAGTCCTTTGCAACTTGGGTAGTGGAGGTTCAGTTATGTTCGTGCTGACCTTTTTGTGTTCCTGGTTGGTAAGTCTATGAGGTCTATTTATTTTATTGCATTTGTATCCCACCTTTTCCCACCTATTTGCAGGCTCAAAGTGGCTTACATAATGCTGTTAACAATGTCATTACAAGATATCAGATACAGTTAGTATTGTGCATAGATTAAGTAGGGAATTAGGTAATTAGACTCTGGAATTCGTTGCCGGAGAACGTGGTACGGGCGGTTAGCTTGACGGAGTTTAAAAAGGGGTTAGATAGATTCCTAAAGGACAAGTCCATAGACCGCTATTAAATGGACTTGGAAAAATTCCGCATTTTTAGGTATAACTTGTCTGGAATGTTTTTACGTTTGGGGAGCGTGCCAGGTGCCCTTGACCTGGATTGGCCACTGTCGGTGACAGGATGCTGGGCTAGATGGACCTTTGGTCTTTCCCAGTATGGCACTACTTATGTACTTAAGATAGAGGAAGGGAGAGAGTGATCGGGAGTTATGTAGGTGGATCTTCATAACTGAGTGGGTTGGTGAGGTGAATTGATGAGTTGTCAATTATCGGTTTTCATTGTAGGCTTTGTTGAAGAAGTATGTCTTCAGAGCTTTGCGAAAAATAGTTATATCATTGATTGTTTTCAGGTCTGTAGGTAGTGCATTCCATAACTGCGTGCTCATGTAGGAGAAGGGAGTGGCATGCATCAGCTTGTATTTTAGTCCTTTACAGCTAGGGAAGTGCAGGTTGAGAAATCTGCGGGATGATCTTGTGGCGTTTCTGGGTCTGTCATGTAGATTGGAGCTTCGCCGTGAATAATTGTCTGTACCAGGGTGCAGATTTTGAACGCAATACATTCTTTAATTAGGAGCCAGTGTAATTTTTCTCTTAGGATTTTGGCGCTTTCGTATTTTGTTTTACCATAAATGAGTCTGGATGCTGTGTTTTGTGCAGTTTGTGCATTTCATCTCCTTTCCTCATTCTGCTCCATGCAGGCAGTAGTGGAAGATACGGTCCTCAACTTTGTATTGCATTGTATTTGCATACTTCTATGCCACCTTTTACAGAAGTTGCAAACTTCAACATATAGAAGGAATTACAATGCAAATCACAAAATACATAGTAACATAGTAGATGACGGCAGAAAAAGACCTTCACGGTCCATCCAGTCTGCCCAACAAGATAACTCATATGTGCAACTTTTTGTGTATACCCTACTTTGATTTGTACCTGTGCTCTTCAGGGCACAGACCGTATAAGTCTGCCCAGCACTATCCCCGCCTCCCACACAACCAGCCCCGCTTCTGGCACAGACCGTATAAGTCTGCCCAGCACTATCCCCGCCTCCCAACCACCAGCCCCGCCTCCCAACCACCGGCTCTGGCACAGACCGTATAAGTCTGCCCAGCACTATCCCCGCCTCCCAACCACCAGCCCCGCCTCCCAACCACCAGCTCTGGCACAGACCGTATAAGTCTGCCCAGCACTATCCCCGCCTCCCAACCACCAGCCCCGCCTCCCAAGGCTCTGGCACAGACCATATAAGTCTGCCCAGCACTATCCCCGTCTCCCAACCACCGGCTCTGGCACAGACCGTATAAGTCTGCCCAGCACTATCCCCGCCTCCCAACCACCAGCCCCGCCTCCCAACCACCAGCTCTGGCACAGACCGTATCTACTACAAAATCAAAAAAATGGAGGTGGAGTCAATAAAGTCAAAAAAATCTCAAAAGATCAACGGTGACCAACACATATGAAGGAAAATGAAGCACAAGCCAACTGCAGGAAGGAAAAAGCCTCAAGGAGCTTAAGACTTACTAGACTAAGAAGCAACAGACTATCAAAATGATCAATACAGCGATTCATATGATCTGTTCCTCATGATCGGCTAAAAATCCTTCCTGTGTTGTTCAATAATCTGCTTCAAAAGTAGTTGAAAGATGTGCACAATCACCTCCAAATAACTTCAGATGTCAAAACATTAAAGTGTTTCCAAAACACTAGGAGTGGCCTAGTGGTTAGGGTCAGTGGCGTAGGAAGGGGGGGTGGGGGCGGTCCGCCCTGGGTGCACGCCGCTGGGGGGCGTCGGCTCCGCGCTGGTGCACTGCCCTCTCTGCCCCGGAACAGGTTACTTCCTGTTCCGGGACAGAGAGAGCAGTGAACCAGCGCGGAGCTGACACACCCCAGCAACGTGCAGTCAGGGCGAATCGGCCCTCCCGCCCGTCCCTCGCCACAGGTATGCGCTCCGGGGGGGGTGCACTCCAGCACGAGGAGGGTACGCCGTGCTGCACCCGGGGGGGGGTGCGCAGCGGCGACCCGCCCCGGGTGTCAGCTCACCTCGCTACGGCTCTGGTTAGGGTGGTGGACTTTGGTCCTGGGGAACTGAGGAACTGAGTTCGATTCCCACTTCAGGCACAGGCAGCTCCTTGTGACTCTGGGCAAGTCACTTAACCCTCCATTGCCCCATGGAAGCCGCATTGAGCCTACCATGAGTGGGAAAGCGCGGGGTACAAATGTAACAAAAATAAAAAAATAAATAAAATAAAGTGTGTATGTCTAGTAGTGCTATAGAAATGGTTAGTGGTAGTAGTAAACCTATATTGATAATGAATGAAACTGTGCAGAAGCCGTAAAATAGAACCACTCTTTGGACTATTGGCATGCTGCTGTGGTATTGTGTTTCAAGACTGCATGACTTACAGCTGCCCATATGTGGTTGGCATGGTGGTAAATTGTCAACTGTCCTGTTTGCAATACCAGTGTATCCTGCACAGACAGGCAGGTGCAACTCTGGCAGACTGAGTGGACCAGGCGGGTCTTTATCTTCCATCATTTATTATGATGGTTAGATGGAACATAAATGAATAAACTAATTAAAAAAAAAAAACCACTGTGTTACTCTGTTCACTGTGAAGGTTCCAGGGCTGCTCTGAAGTCAGAACTTAAACTGGCTCTACTTTATGGATCATTTTATGAAAAGTTATGTTTATTTTTTAAAGCCATTGTGATTGTTTGTTGTCAAGTACTTTGACACCACATAGGAGAAGGCGGTAGAGAAACGTGTTAATGAATGGAATTCTTCTATTATTTTACCCAGTACAGTTCATTCTGATTTAATTCAACAAAAAGCTTCCATTTCTAAGTTCCTTGTGTGATGTATTTCCTTAAAATAAAATATTTTGCAAGGTAGGGTGAAACAATATTCATATACACATTGCCATACCAAGTAATATATATATTTGATTTTAAGGCTCAGTATCAGAACTCAGTCTGAAAACCAACACAGGACCGTTTATAATCTACTGGTCATAGAGGCAAGTGATTCAGTAACCTGTCAGGTTGCCACAGTGAACCTTCTGGCTCTAGACCTGTTAATATTCATAACTACTTTCGAGTCAGGATTTTTTTTTTTTTTAAATATGAATGTCAGAAAAAATTGAAAATGTCACAAGAGACAACATTCAGATAGTAAAGAGAAAATTGTTTTCTGCTGCCAAATGAGTACTTGGGACACAGTGAGAGACGAGCCTTCATCTCTCGCATTCTCCGCGCAGAGGTGCTCAGCGGTAGCCACAAATACCCACCAGGCAATTTCAGGAGCTCACTGACCCTCATCGAGGTGTCAAACTGATGCAGTCAAATAAGTTCGTTCAGGGAATCTGACCAAGACTGAAACTAATAGGAAGCCTCTGATTAAAGAAAATCAATAAAAGTGGGGAGGGAGGGAGAGAGAGAGAGAGAGAGAGAGAGAGAGTCTAGGAAGGCTGTCGCAGGTGGGAAACTTTATTAGTGGTGAAAGATGATGAAAAAAGGTCAGGGAAACAATAGCAAGATAGGCGTTCGTCATCTTTCCCTGATGCTGGAGGCTGATGGAATAAACACGGCCTTCCTGCAGTTCATCTTGAGTGCAATATACTACAGGCCCTGGACTACTGACCCCTGGCTTTGGAATGGATTAGCATACTCCATTCATGCATTCAGCAATCATTGGCAACCCCCCCTCTCCCCCCAACCCAAGACATTCTGAAAGATATTTCCAACAAAACTAAAGACAACAATCTTCTTCCGAAAAAGAAACATCAGATGGATCGGACACTTTTCAGACAATTTTACCCAGGTGCCTAAGTACTTACCCAGGTGAAATAGGTGCTGAAAAATGCCCTCCCTTCTGTTGGTAAAAGACCAGCAATGCATAGTTTAAGCTATGGGAACTGTGCTGGCAGGGCCCATATAGTATTTCAGAATGACATCAATAAAGATTTCATTTGGATAAGTATCTTCATATTATTTTAGACCTAGGATATATCATTTTTTTATGAGCTACTACTGAAAAAGGTCTCAGCAAAATCCAAATAAATAAATACAATACAATAAATACACTTGTAAGAAGCCAGATTGGTGTCCTATAGGTGAACTTTCTAACTTTCCAGAGGAGGCCAGAAATGGTAGAGCATCCTATAACCAGTGAGAGGCTCTGGTAGCATCAAAATCCTCCTCTGACTAATATAACAGAGACTCCACATAGGGGCAATGTCTTGGGTTTTACACCTCCAGGCCTTTGACCTTCCCTCTGCTAAGGAGAACCTTCAAGCCAAGCCTTATCAATGGCGGTCTCAGAAATATTGAGTCTTCTATAGTGTCACCCAGTCCAGTAAATCGATTAGGCATAAGAGGTGTTGCTGAAGCACTAGAAACAGAATCTATAAAGTTGTAGACCTGTGTGGATGATTGAGGGTGGGAGCCCCTCCGCATTGTGGGATGCTTGATGGTAGGAGCCCCTCTGCATTCCTTCTAATCACAGATCGGAGAAAGAGAAACTGGCCTTCAAAAGCTTCTCAATAAAATGTAATTAGTCCAATAAAATGTTTCATATTATTATGTGAAGCGTCTGTTCACGCTTTCCAAAAATACTAGGACTAGGGGGCATGCGATGAAGCTACAATGTAGTAAATTTAAAACGAATCGGAGAAAAGTTTTCTTCACTCAACGTGTGATTAAACTCTGGAATGTGGTAAAGGCAGTTAGCTTAGCAGAGTTTTAAAAAAGGTTTGGTCAGCTTCCTAAAGGAAAAGTCCATAGATAGTTATTAAATGGACTTGGGGAAAATCCACTATTTCTGGGATTAGCAGTATAAAATGTTTTGTACATTTTTGGGATCTTGCCAGGTATTTGTGACATGCATTGGCCACTGTTGGAAACAGGATGCTGGGCTTTATGGACCTTTGGTCTGTTCCAGTATGGCAACACTTATGTACTTAGGATTCTGAATGGAGTCATGCTACTCTTTAGGGTTCTAAATGGAATGTTGCTATACACTTTGAAATTCTGCATGGAATCTTGTTATTCTTTAGAATTCTAGAATCTTGCTGCTCTTTAGGGTACTACATGGAATCTTGTCACTCTTTAGGATTCCGGAATCTTGCTATTCTTTGGGGTTCTACATGGAATGTTGCTATTGTTTGGGTTTCTGCCGGGTATTTGTGACCTGGATTGGCCACTGTTGGAAACAGGATGCTGGGCTTGATGGATCTTTGGTCTTTCCCAGTATGGCAATACTTACGTACTTATGTACTTTGTTTTTGTTTTGTTTCTATTTATCGCCCTTTAAAGTGGACTAGCACAGCAACTGCACTACTTTAAACAAGTCCTTTATATTGAAATCAGAGATGCCGAGAGTAGAGTAAACCACTTCAAAGAGAGAGAGATCCCCCCCCCCCCAACTAAGAGTGAGATTTTTCAAAAGCTGCACTCAGGGTATAATTCTAGAAAGATTAATGCGTAGTATTGCTTTGAAAATGAAAAAAAGCAGTATAATGGTCTTTGGTGCCTGTGAAAGGAATTTGCCCAAGTCACTAAGCAGTCACCAGAGTAAATTCTAAGGACTGAAAGCTGCTCTCTGCTCCCTGTCTAAATGTATGAGCCTAGGTTTCAGAGTAAACACACTTTTAGGTAAAGGGAAAAGGGATGGGGCTGTGGGGGAAATACACAGCAAGATGTGCTCAGATTTTATCCTACTGGTTAGGACAGAAAAGAGAGACAAAATCCAACCACAAAAGACAACTGACAACCAAAGCAGACATCATTTCTACCGGTGTGGCCACTGGGTTTTTTTTCCCCTCAGGGTCAGACTGAGGGTACTCTGGCCCCCCAGGCACTGAGATTACTCTGCCCCCCCCCCCCCACCATGCAGCCCCCATCCCCGCCATGCTGTCTCCCTCATACTGTGTTGCCACTGTTCTCCTGCCACCTTGAAGGACCCTGGTGGTCTAGTGGCTGTGGCTTCTTCGGGCGCAGGAAATAAATTCCCTCTTTCCTGCCCACCCGCTGCTTAGTCTGCTCAGTGTGGCACCGTGTTTACAAAATGGCTGCCGAGATTTCCCACGGTAGTCTCGCCTCTCACGAGACTACCGTGGGAGTCTCGGCAGCCATTTTGTAAACACAGCTGTGCAACAAGGGAGAATAGCAGCAGCGGTCATTAGACCACCAGGGCCCTGTGGGGGCTGTAGTGTGTGGTAGCGGGCAACCGGGCAGAGCCTCTGGACCCTCGGGCACTGCCCAGTTGCCCAAATGGTCAGTTTGCCCCTGTGTCTCTTTACACTAGCCTCTCATGAAAGCAGTGATCAGGATCAATGCACTGGAACTGAGGCTTTGATGAGTGTGAGAACCTTTAAATGAGTGCAACACACTCCTGAGTGACAGAAGGGGCTCAGAGAGGGTGTGAGAGCAGGAACTCAAAGAGTGAGAGAATGAGAGAGCCTTCAAATGAATGTGACCCATTCCTAATGAGTGAGAGAAGGGGCTCAGAGTATGAGAATGAGAAAGCCTTCAGCTGAGTGTGACTGTGCCCTACTAATGAGTGAGACTTGGCTTGTCTTTGAAACAGGAACTCTCAGAGAGAGAGGGGAGATGGACAAGATGGCTGTTTGAGGTGTCTTCTAGCCTATTCTAAATGTTTTCTCTCACTGAAGATTACTGAATTGATGTCAAGGCTTTTCGGTCTTTTTAAAATAAAAAATAAATAGGCAGCCTGGTGACTGAGGGGCAAGTACTGTTCCTTCACTACATTGAAGACCTGGGATGGATTGCTGGACACTGTCTCTGCTTCCCAGGCTTAGAATACCGTGGAGGCCAAGAAGGTTTAATGACAGAAGACAGCATGATGTCACAAGCCTGAAGCTGGACTCCACCCAAGGAGGTTTTAATTCTCTCCAACGCAGCTGCCGCCATCTTGCTGCACTCAAAACAATAAAATTGATAAGGTGGCAAGCTCCGCCTACCGGCTTCAGCCCACATAATGGGCCAGATAGGCTTATGCCGTCCCCTGTTATCAAACCTCCTTGGTGGAGGCAATGGTCATGGCCCCTAGGGAGAAGGTAGTTCCAGCCATTGTTTAGTGATGACACCTGATATCCAGACTTTGCAGGAAACTATGGCTTTTGGCCCCTGACCGAGGACTCAAAACACAATAGGAAGAAAGTCTTTGCAGTAATGAATCCAATAAAGAGACAAAGTTGACATCCAAAAGAAGGGATGAAGCAGCCCAAGAGGCAAAATCCGTGCAATCCAAGGTTTATTTGTCAAAACAAGGTGTAGCAGGTCTACAATTGACCTGATGTGGCCATGTTTCGGAGTGTGTTGCCTGCATCATAGGCCTTTTTTCTTTGTTACATTTGTACCCTGTGCTTTCCTACTCATGGCAGGCTCAATGCAGTTTACATGGGGCAATGGAGGGTTAAGTGACTTGCCCAGAGTCACAAGGAGCTGCCTGTGCCTGAAGTGGGAATCAAACTCAGTTCCTCAGGACCAAAGTCCACCACCCTAACCACTAGGCCACTCCTCCACTCAACAAATTCAATGTACAAATTCAAAACTTAAGTAACACATGAAAAACCAGGACCAAATAAAAAATCATATTGTTTTTCTTTTCATGTTTAATTTTTTTTATGTTTTAATGTTTGAGTTTGCACACTTACAGACCCCTGACGCAGGTAACATGCCGAAACACAGCTGTGTCAGGTCATTCGTAGACCAGCTTCACCTTGTTTTGACCAATAAACCTTGGATTGCATGAATTTGGTCTCCCTGGTTGTGTCATCTCTTCTTTTGGTCATCGCCCCTGACCGAGGACTGTCAGGACAGAGAATTGGGAGAGGAACATGAAATCAGCGGAACCCCTAGATATCTGTGAAAGAGGCCTTGTGGTGCCAAAACCCAACAAAGGCTGATTCTGCTTGAGCTGGAAGCAAAAACTGGCCCAAACCATAAAATAAATAAAATGAAATTTAAGCTCTTTTGGTCTATTTTTTTAAATGTTTATTCAGTTCAAAAGGTACCAGCAATGCAAGCAGCCCTCAGTTTAGGAAAAAAACAGCTGCTCAGAGTGTGTGTGCACATGGGCTGAATTCAGTCTCTGATCCACCGTGTATATGAACAAAAGAACAGCGCCTTTGCCCTTCTCTATGCAGATTCTTTACGTGGCAGAATAATATCATCGCCCACAGTAGAGCAGTTCACATATGTCTTATATAAAATTCTCATTTATTTTAATGATAATATTAGGGAAGCACATTTTCTAGTGAAGGGCGTCTTTCAGGCCAGATGTTCTCTTGCTGAAGTGCTCAGTTTCACGCTTGGTCTTGTCATGACAGAATGCAGGTCTTAGATTATCATTCATGATCAATGCTGGTGGGGGCGGCAGAATGTGAATCCACACAGGTCACAAATAGCTCAGCCTCATTTGGCAATAAAATTAAATGCAAATCAGGCTAGGGTAACACAGGGGTTTTTCAGTTAGTCTGCACTGAGGAGTATCTCGCCTGCAAACAACAGTGTAAGTGACTGAGTTCCAAAATTATCCTTTTTCTTTAACGTATGGTCCTGTTAGTCTGAAAGACAGAAACAGGAACATGTTCCAGAGATCAGGCCCAGTCTGGATTTAGCTCATCTCTTTTCAGTAGTAGCTCATGGCAAGTCTGATGGCAGGGGTGTAGCAACCATTGAGCGAGCCCAGCAAAATACCCAGGGCTGTCCAATGGTAGGGTCCACCTGATGTTGCACCCTCCTCCATATCCCCTGCACCCAGGTCCCACATCTGTCTATACCCCCCCCCCCCCCCCCACTGGTCCTTCAAATACTGCAGTGCATCTCCAGAAGAGGCCGCAGTGAAAGCTGCTTTTTATTGGATGGTGGAACATTTCTGATCTGCATCCCACCCACAGGAGGTTGCATTATTGAGATGGGACATGCAGAGGAAAGGTTCTGCCAGCCAGAGAGGCCACTTTTACTGGCAACGTGCTGCTGCCAGCCGGTGACGCATGGCAGTGTATGGAGGACCAGAGTGGGGGCTAGAGACCTTATCCACACCTCTTATCACCTCTCGCTTAGACTATTGGAACTTGCTTATCACAGGTCTCCTACTAAGCCATCTCCCATTCAAGGATGCAGGTGCAAGTGAACCTGAGCTGTGCTGGGGATAGACCCTCTAAGTGGCCACGGGATAGCCCCAGGCGGCTAGGCATTTCATGACAGACCTTTGTCCTTCTTTTTTTATGGCACCACTGTTTTTATTTCTTTAGTCTAACACAGTTAGGAAAGGAGATGCAGTATACTTTTGAAAACTTGTTGTTCTGTGCTCTGATTGGCCCAGAAGCTCAATTCATCTGGGATGTACTGGCTTTTTTCCCCCAGTCTTAGCCAGGGAGAAGAGAGAGAAGGATCTCTTTGCAGAGGCCCATGAACAGTTATATTTGATAACCTGTGAACAGCTATATGTCCTGATCTCCCCAGGTACTATTTAGATAGTATACAAATGTTTAGATAGTGTTATAATTGATCCATATTTCAGTTACCTGTTACTGTTTTGCTGATTGAAACTTTTCTGTTTATTGTTCTAATTTTTCATGACTATAAACATTTTTAGTTTATTGCCTCTGCTTGTCTGGACTGACTATGAATCCTGGTGGTTTGTGTGTTGGGTCTGTGGTTGCTTTCTAGGAACTGTGGGACCACTAGGAGTAGTCCCAGTAACCTAGGAATCATTAGGGATAATTTGAGAGCAGAAGACTCGCCCAGAGGAGGTTGGGACCCAGTCGGTGGGAGAAGGTCTTTATCTGCCATCATTTACTGTCTATGTTACTATCAGGCTTATTTTCAAAAGAGAAGGACGCCCATCTTTCGACACAAATCGGAAGATGGGCGTCCTTCTCACAGGGTCGCCAAAATCGGCATAATTGAAAGCTGATTTTGGTCCATCGTGGGGATGACCAAAGTTCCTGGGGGCATGTCGGAGGCGTAGCGAAGGCGGGACTTTGGTGTGCCTAATACATAGGCGTCCTCAACCCATAATCGAAAAAAGAAGGGCGTACCTGATGAGCACTTGGCCGACTTTACTTGTCCTTTTTTTGTTCCAACCAAGCCACGTAAAGGTGCCCAAACTGACCAGATGACCACCGGAGGGAATCGGGGATGACCTCCCCTTACTACCCCCCAGTGGTCACTAACCCCCTCCCACCCTCAAAAAAATTCTTTAAAAATATTTTTTGCCAGCTTCTATGCCAGCCTCATTTGTCATGCTCAGGTCCATCATAGCAGTATGCAGGTCCCTGGAGCAGTTTTAGTGAGTGCAGTGCACTTCAGACAGGTGGACCCAGGCCCATCCTCCCTACCTGTTACACTTGTGGTGGTAAATGTGAGCCCTCCAAAACCCACCAGAAACCCACTGTACCCACATCTAGGTGACCCCCTTCACCCATAAGGGCTATGGTAGTGGTGTACAGTTGTGGGTAGTGGGTTTTGGGGGGCTCAGCACACACGGTAAAGGAGCTATGCACCTGGGAGCGATTTCTGAAGTCCACTGCAGTGCCCCCTATGGTGCCCGGTTGGTGTCCTGGCATGTGAGGGGGACCAGTGCACTACGAATGCTGGCTCCTCCCATGACCAAAGGCCTTGGATTTGGTCGTTTCTGAGATGGGCATCCTCGGTTTCCATTTTCACTGAAAATCAGAAACGACCAAGTCTAAGGTTGACCATCTCTAAGGTTGACCTAAATTTCCAGATTTGGGCATCCCCAACCGTATTATCAAAACGAAAGAAGGACGTCCATCTTGTTTCGATAATATGGGTTTCCCCGCCCCTTCACAGGGACGTCCTCAGAAAAACTTGGGCATCCCTCTCGATTATGCCCCTCCACATAACTCTTTAATGCGGCCATTGGTGCCGCACTAACAGTAACAGCGCAATCCAATTAGCGTTCACTACAAGTCAGGTTAATCAGTCAATGTAGCTTAGTGAATGGGCCCCTTAGTATTCTGACTGTCGGCTGACTGTTGTACTTTTAATGCAGGGTGTCTTTACATTGGTCTTGGTGGAGTCACGAAAACTCTCTTATTTTGCTAATAAGGGACACATGGACATGGGAAGTTCTCACCTGGGTATTTAAAACTCTACTGTGCAAACAATTACTCTTCAGCTTTGGCAGAACTGAGTGATTATCAATTATCCATCTGCTGCATCTCGGAAGCAGATGGCACTTTAATTGTACGCGTGAAAAATTATGCCCACTTGCACAGGCAGTGGCTCACCAAAGGGATGGCTTTCCGATGAGCAGCACTTAAAATAGAAGTAAGCAGTGGATGCAGGGAGAGGTCTCCCAGTGGACAGAAATCCAGAAAGACTGCAATACGCACAAAGAATCTTTAGTGGTGAAGATGTGAGAGATCCACTCGGAACTATTGCACTGCACCAGGAATCAAATTGGGAAATGTAGATGTTTCTAATGGTTATTACCTGCCACCAAAGCCTTATGTGAGACTGCAAAAGTGATGAATGTGTCCTACAAGTGACATGAAAATAAACATGCATCTTCCTGCTTTTGTAAATTCTTGCCTGCACAAAGCAGTGACGTAGCTACGTGGGGCCAGGGGGGCCTGGGCCCCCGTAGATTTGGCCCTGGACCCTGCTGCCAATGGCCTGCCTCACCCCCCCTCCCGCCATCAACCCGTCGTTGCCGTCACCTGCCTTTGCTGGTGGGGGACCCCAACCCCCACCAGACGAGGTCCTCTTCTTCTTGCAAAAGGCTTTCTTCTGTTTCTGACGTCCTGCAAGTACAATGTGCAGAACATCAGAAATAGAAGGAAGCCTTTTGCGAGAAAAGGACCTCGGCTGGCGGGAGTTGGGGTTCCCCACCAGCAAAGGTAGGCGACAGCGGGTTGGCGGCGGGAGGGTCGGTGGCAGGGGGGGGGGGCAAAGTCGGCAATGGCGGGGGGGGGTCGGCGGCGCTGGGGGGGGGGCTAAAATGCGCCCCCTCACCTCAGGCTCTGGACCTCCCTCCCGCCGAAGTCTGGCTATGCCCCTGGCACAAAGAGAAGTCCAATAATTCTAGCAATACTAACTCATCTTCTCGTCCTCAAAACTTGTCATGTAGGTTATATTCTGAAATACAACGTTAAGCCACATATTCAAAAATGACTGTATGTCTTCGCTGAATTATTACATTGGAATGGCGGCATTTCTATAGGTGACCACCTGATGCAGTATGGGCTCTATTACAGTGGTTCCCAAACCTGGTCCTGGAGGCACCCCAGCCAGTCAGGCTTTCTGGATGCCCACAATGAATATTCATGAGAGAGATTTGCATGCAATAGAGGCAGTATCTACTGCCCTTTTCTTTCCTATTATAGCTATTTTTATAAAAAAAAAGTGGTGCAGAGTCCCTGTGATTTTTTTTTTACTGGCTTTGCTAACATTTTCCACTATTTTTGGCTCTGATTGCAATCTTCCCCAATCCACCAGGACCCTTTAACGGGATCTGTGAACAGTGAGTGTGCTGTGCCAATTTTCCCCTATTGGAGCAACAGACACCATTAATACAGAGCGGAAAAGGAGAGTAATGATTACAGCAGCAGGCTGAGAACCAGGGGAGCCCAGTTCAAATCCCACTGCAGTTCCTTGTGATCTTGGGCAAGTCACTTAACCCTCCTTTCCCTCAGATACAAATTCAGATTGTGACCCTTTCAGGGACAGAAAAATACCTGATGTACCACCACTCTGCATCCACAGTTTGCAGTGTATAAGAAAATCAAACATATAAACGGCAAGTGACCGCAGTAGAGTCGGAATGCTGAGAGTGTAGAAGTCCAAGCCCCGCCTCCACCAGCAGTACAGCCCAATAGGGAGGAGGGCTTGGACATGGGCGTGGAACTCGGAGGAGGAGGGAGCAGGGAGGGAAGGATGGGGCAGAACTGAGGGAAACAGACGCTGGGGGGGAGGGCAGGGTTGGTGGATGGGGGGAGGCCATAGGAAAACAAAAAACTAGCCCGTTGTTATGGGCTTAATGGCTAGTAATAATATAAATCACTTTTGTGGCCTTCTGGGGTAAACCTCATTCAGACTGAGATTTTATTTATTTTTGTTACATTTGTACCCTGCGCTTTCCCACTCATGGCAGGCTCAATGCGGCTTACATGGGGCAATGGAGGTTTAAGTGACTTGCCCAGAGTCACAAGGAGCTGCCTGTGCTGGGAATCGAACTCAGTTCCTCAGGACCAAAGTCCACCACCCTAACCACTAGGCCACTCCTCCACTGTTGCTACTATTCGAGATTCCACTAGCAACATTCCATGTAGAAGTCGGCCCTTGCAGATCACCAATGTGGCCGTGCAGGCTTCTACATGGAATGTTGCTAGTGGAATAGCAACATTCCATGTAGAATCTCCAATAGTATCTATTTTATTTTTGTTATATTTGTACCCTGCGCTTTCCCACTCATGGCAGGCTCAATGCAGCTTACATGGGGCAATGGAGAGTTAAGTGACTTGCCCAGAGTCACAAGGAGCTGCCTGTGCCTGAAGTGGGAATTGAACTCAGTTCCTCAGGACCAAAGTCCACCACCCTAACCACTAGGCCACTCCTCCACTGTTGCTACTATTTGAGATTCTACATGGAATGTTACTATTCCACTAGCAACATTCCATGTAGAAGTCGGCCCTTGCAGATCACCAATGTGGCCGCGCAGGCTTCTGCTTCTGTGAGTCTGACGTCCTGCACATAAGTTCAGGACGTCAGACTCACAGAAACAGAAGCCTGCACAGTCTTCTACATGGAATATTGCTAGTGGAATAGCAACATTCCATGTAGAATGTCCAATAGTAGCAACATTCCATGTAGAATCTCCAATAGTACCTATTTTATTTTTGTTACATTTCTACCCCGCGCTTTCCCACTCATGGCAGGCTCAATGCAGCAATGGAGGGTTAAGTGACTTGCCCAGAGTCACAAGGAGCTGCCTGTGCCTGAAGTGGGAATCGAACTCAGTTTCTCAGGACCAGAGTCCACCACCCTAACCACTAGGCCACTCCTCCATGTAAGGTGACAGTTGTTATTTGAAGTAAGAATGTAAGAACATAAGAACGTAAGAGTAACCATACTGGGTCAGACCAATGGTCCATCTAGCCCAGTATCCTATTTTCCAAACAGTGGCCAAGCCAGGTCACAGGTACCTGGCAGAAACCCAAATCATGGTAACACTCCATATTACAAATCCTAGGGAAAGCAGTTGCTTCCCATGTCTGTCTCAATAGCAGACTATGGACTTTTCCTCCAGGAATTTGTCTAAACCTTGTTTAAACCAGATACGTTAACTGTTGTTACCACCTCCTACAGCAAAGAGTTCCAGAGCTTAACTATTCGTTGAGTGAAAATAAATTGAACCAACTAAACATCTCAGAAACCTCGGGTGGGCCTCTGGAATAGTGGGAAGGACTAATGGAAAGAAAATGATCTCCTTCCATTACATAGCTTCCCATTATTCCAGGACCTTTGGGATCTTTAAAAGCACTGCTGCCTTGAGGCTGAAGCCCCAAAACTGACTTCCGAGTATACCACAATGTCCATCCTGTAGTGACTGGCAAAGGTATGCAGCATCAACCACATCGCCACCTTGAAAATATTCACTGGAGACAGTAAGGTAATCTCCACCCAGGATGTCACTGTACACCTCGTAGAATGAGCCCGTAAGGCCTGAGGAGCCTGCTTCCCCACAAGCAAATAAGATGACACGATAGTCTCTTCAGCAATTTAGCAATTGTGGGATTCAAAGCCATGAGGCCAAGCCTCTGCTTACCAAAAAGCACAGTCTATCCAATTTGCAAAACTCATTCAGGACTTCCAGATATCTATGAAGACTCTACGCATATTGAGAAGTGTCAAGGAAGAATACTTAACCTCTTCATCCTCTCTACAAAAGGATGGGAGCTCCACAGATTGGTTGTGATGAAATGCTGATACTACTTTTGGAAGAAAGAGCCTGAAGCGCCGAAACCCTATGTGCTGATGCAACCACCGCCAAGAACGCTGTCTTTCATGTAAGACCTTTCAAGTATGCCTTCCAGAGTGGCTCAAAAAGAGGCTTCTGAAGACCCCAAAGGAGTAAATTAAGGTTCCACTCTGGACACAGTGTACGAAAGGGAGGACTGCTCCCTGCAAGAATCAAACGATATTCGGGTGAGCCACAAGAGGCGTTTTCAGTAGTTGGCCCCTGGAACAGGCCAAAGCCACAACTTGAACTTTTAGAGAAACCAATGCCAATCCTTTCTGAAGACCTGCCTGGAGAAATGGTAGGATGTGTGTGATCTTAGCAGAGAAGGGACAAAGACCACTCTCAGAACATCAGCTCTTGAACATCCTCCACACCCTTGCATACACCGTGGATGTAGAGCATTTCTGAGCCTGAAGCAAGGTAGCAATGACCGAATCAGAATAACCTTTCTATCTCAAACAAGCCCTTTCAATGGCCAAGCCCTAAGACAAAGGGGCATGGATCCTCCATGAGCACCAGACCTTGCTTCAGTAGGCCGTTTTCCTGCGGAAGACGGAAAGTATCCCTGTCCAGCAGTTGAATCAGGTCCACATACCATTGCCTCCACAGCCAATCCAGGGGCTTTGAGAATTATTCAACCCTGGTGAAATGTGATCCTTTTCAACGTGCGGCCTACTGTGGGCTAAGGAAGAAGACATACAGTAGATGGATGTGTCTCTGGCCAGGGCTGCAGTTGGACATTGATCCCCATCGAGCCCGTTTCTTTCTGATGGCTGAAGAACTTGGGCACTTTGGCATTCCTTTTCATCGCCATCAGGTCTAGAACCGGAGAACCCCACTGGTCCACTATCAGCTGAAAACCCTAGCTGGATAGTTTCCAGATAGTGATTCAAAGCAGAGCACAAGTTCATGGCAGAATAGGAAGAGGATGTGACCCAAGGTGCTGCAGTGCCATCATTCTTCTCCAATCTCTGAGCCGGCATGGGAAAAGAAAGTGAGGGGATTGGGGGGGGGGGGGGGGGGGGGAAGAGGGAGAGATGGGAAGGATGTCAGAAGGATTATGGATCATCATGGTGTTGACTTGGGGGAAGGGGAGAGAGTGGCTGAACCCAGCAGGGTTACTAAAAAGCTCCAGGTCATTAGGAATGTGTTGGGCCAGTTCTGGTTTTACTTCCAGTGAATTCACTGGGGGCAAAATCAGGACTGCATCCATCTGTTTCTGAGGACTTGGAGCCATCTGGCAAAATGTGGAGGGGTAAAAATGTCTGAGGGGCAGTGAGGAGACTGGAAGGGCTGCTGAGGGAATGTGAGGGGTGAGTAACTAAGGACCAATAGAGGAATAGGAGAGGGTGCAAAGTGTGAAGGAGGCACCCAGAGGGTGCTTTGGGGGGTGGGTGGGGGATGTGGGGAGTGAGAGAAGGGATCAGCACCAGTATATGTATAACAGTGAATCCTCATTCCTTCTCTGTCCTGATCCTACAGGCTGCCGCTCCATTCCATGAGGAGTGGCCTAGTGGTTAGAGCACAGGTCTTGCAATCCAGAGGTGGCTGGTTCAAATTCCACTGCTGCTCCTTGTGATCTTGGGCAAGTCACTTAACCCTCCATTGCCTCAGGTACAAACTTAGATTGTGAGCCCTCCTGGGACAGAGAAATATCCAGAGTACCTGAATGTAACTCACCTTGAGCTACTACTGAAAGGTGTGAGCAAAATCTAAATAAATAAAGATTCTAGAATTCTAAAGAATAACAAGATTCCATGTAGCAACATTCCAAGTAGAACCCCAAAGAGTAACAAGATTCTTTGGGGTGGAGGAGTGGCCTAGTGGTTAGAGCACCAGTCTCGCAATCCAGAGGTGGCCGGTTCATATCCCACTGCTGCTCCTTGTGATCTTGGGCAAGTCACTTAACCCTCCATTGCCTCAGGTACAAACTTAGATCATGAGCCCTCCTGGGACAGAGAAATACCCAGTGTACCTGAATGTAACGCACCTTGAGCTACTACTGAAAAAGGTGTGAGCAAAATCTAAATAAATACATATTACCCCTCCCCTAATTCCCATTCCTTCTCATGATCCTTCCTCCCTCTGCTCCCTGGTCCTCCTTCCCTCTGTGTCTCAACTCCCTCTTTCCCACCCCATCCCTTGGTTCACTATCACTTTTTTCTCTCACTAGGACTGGCAACTGAAATTCTTTAACCCCCTCCCTCAAAATGGAATCAAACAAACAGATACACAATAAGTGTGTAAAAACAACTTTGGGGGGTCAATATTCAAAGCAATTTAAACAGCCAGGAGAGGCTTCTGGTCCTTTAAATCGTTTGCACAGGGCAATCTGGGTTAACTGAAGAGTGATAATGAATATCCCCCTCTGACTGTCTATACTGAAACTGGCTGGTTTGTGGGTTGTCTTGATTTTATGCAGCAAGTTATCCGGGCACCAGTCTCATTATCGAATGGTGCCCGGGTAACTTCCGAGTTGGTGGTCATACCTGGGTATTCAATGCCGGAAGCCACATATGCCCAAGCATTGAATATGCAGGGTTAAGTCAGCCCATAGCTGGAAGGAAGTGGCTTGTAAGCTGCTCTCACCACCACAGGTTGCATATTGACCCATTAATTTTAATAAAATAAAATGCAAATTAACATTTAATATCCGATTGCTGTGCAATTTTGAACAATTTGCCGCAAGGAGCCATAGGTTGTGCCTATATCCAATACTACAAACAAAACCTCTCAAACTGTGAACCACACCTGTGATAGGTGCAGGGAAACCCAAGAATACACTGAAGACCTCACCTCAAGCTTGGAATCCAGGGGGATTTCATTTACAGCACAAAGCAGGTAGGACATGTTACCGTTGAGAGAGCCTTTCCGTTAATTATAATGACCTCATTTTGTATTGTAATACAACCCATGAGCAAGAAACCTGATCAACCAGCTCCTGAACTAGCAAAGCTGGATTTCTCCTCCCACCAAGTCCACCTACTACTGGCAGGGGAGGGGGGGGGGGGGGTCTGCAGACAATTCTCTGTAAATCAGTTTCATTTCAGCTTTCTCTATTAGGGATGCTATTTCATGCAGAATAGCGAGGAACACCACTGAAACCGGATTTACAGTATACCTTGTGTTGTCGTGTGCACAGTCGCATTTCAAGAAGACCGGTACATCATCCATAACCTTACATGGCCGACCACCATGGGATAATCACACTGACAATTTCAAAATGCATCTCTACAAATCCCTTGCTCTAAGCGAAGGAAACATCCATTAGCCCAATCACCATATCCAATATCTACATTTTTGCATCTTAAAGAAAATGTTATTTAGTAGTTTAGTTATTTTTAAAACATTACTTACCCATTTATGGACTATTTGATATGAGGTCTAAATATAATACAATGAAAACCTATGCCTGAACCAACCAATTCAAGCAACAATTAACAAACAAATCCTTACAACTCAAATACACAACCATTACTTACAACAAAGCCCATTGTTTTCAAATTGTAAAATAAAGCTAAAGTGGGAACAGTGGTATCGATTCCTCAGAGAGAACTGGGAGTTCATGGCAAGGAAAGGGTCTTCCCATTTCAGAATACTCTTTGGTGATCATTAATACACATTTCAGAAGATTTAACCTATAGTAGTGAAAGGGTCAGATCTATCTGAGTTAATTCCCTAAAATGCCGTAATGGTGGGTCCCATGTGAGCAGATAATGTTTCCATCTGACCCACAAACCGCCCTTGGTGCAAGCCTGGTTCTGGCATCTGGAAATCTGTAAAGAATCTTCCTATATATTTTATTTATTTAGATTTAGATTTATTTAGATTGTAAGCTCTTTGAGCAGGGACTGTCTTTCTTCTATGTTTGTGCAGCGCTGCGTACGCCTTGTAGCGCTATAGAAATGCTAAATAGTAGTAGTAGTAGTAGCATTTGCAGCTCTCGATTGTAAGCTCTTTGAGCAGGGACTGTCTTTCTTCTATGTTTGTGCAACGCTGCGTACGCCTTGTAGCGCTATAGAAATGCTAAATAGTAGTAGTAGTAGTAGCATTTGCAGCTCTCGATTGTAAGCTCTTTGAGCAGGGATTGTCTTTCTTCTATGTTTGTGCAACGCTGCGTACGCCTTGTAGCGCTATAGAAATGCTAAATAGTAGTAGTAGTAGTAATTTCAGTACACACATCACCAAAAAGCCCAAAGCGAGTTACAATCAATAAGTAACAAGTAATACAAGATCATTCAATTAAAATTATAGTCATGAAGTACAAATACCTCAATCATCCAGGCTCATCTACCAGAAATTCCCCTGAAAAGCAATGCCTTAGGGTTTTCCCCAAAAAAGATGTATAATCCTTTTTTCTGATACAGCTCCATAACTGGACTAAAAGATGCAAAAGCCACAGATCATGGACATTTATCATTCTTGTTTCAGACAAAAAAAAACAACAACAACAACATAAATTAGACTGATTGCATTATAAATATATTCAATCCTACTAAAACTATCAATGGATACAGCACATCATGCTTAGAATGCATTAAGGCAGGGTTCCCTATCCAGTCAGGTTTTCAGGATACTCACAATTATTATTATTATTTGTAGCATTTGTATCCCACATTTTCCCACCTATTTGCAGGCTCAATGTGGCTTACATTTGCCGTTATGGCGTTTGCCATTTCCGGACTTCAGATATGCATATGATTTTGCAATCAAGTGCGTCCATACATGGTAGAAGAATGTATTGTGTACTTGCGTACTTGTTAACACGTGGTTTTACAATAAAGTGCGTATATATGTGGTAGAAAAATACATTGTGGTCTTGTGTAGGTGTCGGCTTTATGTAGTTGCTCAGGTGACGGTATTATGGTGAGAGTAATAGTGTTGGGCAGTGATTATGTCGTTTCAGTCTTATTCTTCGTTGTTGTTGTTTAGAAGTTAGGACGATTGTTTGTTGTATGCAATGAATATTCATGGCATGCACTGCATATATAGTGTAGTTCTTTTGGGGCTTTTTGTGTGAATGTATTAGTCTTACATCATTTTGGAAGCTTTTACTGTGAAGCGGTATATCAAATGCTTTTAAAACTTGAAACATCCCCGAAACAGCGGGAGTGAGAGGATAAAAATCCTGACATCACCAAGGAAACTCTGCTGCAACAGGCAGCTCCAATGATGTCACCTGGTTGCAATGGCAGCTGCTGAGTGATGTCACTGGAGCCGAGGAAGGGGTGATTTGGGGGGGGGGGTTCAATTATAAATACAATTTATATAACCCAAGTCCTATAAACCATTAACCATAGATTTTACCACCACCACACATACAATTTATAAATTATTGTGAAACTAGTGGAACCAAGCCCGTTTTGTCAACAATGAAATGGGCCCTAGGAAGGCTCTCGTATAAGCATTTCTTTTCTCTCTTCCCCTTCCCTCTCCTCCATGTCCAGCGATTCTTCCCTCCCCTCCTCTCCCATCCCATCCCATGCCCTCCATGTCCAGCGATTCTCCTCTTCCCTGCCCTCCCATCCATGTCCCGCAATTCTCTCCTCTCCTCCCATCCCATCCATATCCATCGATTCTCCTCTGCCCTGCCTTCCCCTGCCCTGCCCTCCCCTCCCCTCGATGTTCTGCAATTCTCTCCTCCCCTCCATGTCCAGTGATTTGTACCTGAACGTTCTCTGGCTGGCTAGCTTCCGTTCCGTTCATAACATCCTGATGTCAGCTCGCCTCCAGCGTTCCCTTCCCTCTCACTGTTCCGCCCTCCTCTGATGTCATTACATCATTACGCGAGGGCGGGACAGTGAGAGGGAAGGGAACGCTGGAGGCTTGCTGATGTCAGGAGATGTTACAAACCCAGCCAGCCAGAGAACGTTGGAGGTACAAATTATTATATAGGATGTGATCAGAAACCAAAATGTGACCTTATTCAAACTCAATGGTCACTTATCTATCAGTGTCTGATGATCCCATTTTTCTTAACCAAAACATATATATAGATGTATAAAGTAGACTTATCTGTCTACTGGCTTCAAATCTTGAGCCAAAGGCGCAGTAAAGTCCTAAGTAGACTTCTAAGATGAATCATCCAAATACTGTAAGTTGGTATCATCAATCTGTTGTTGTTACTGTGCAGCTTAGTAAAAGAATTCCTCGGTAATTAAAACCTAACATTAATTACTAAAAAGTGTCACTTTCCATCTGGGGGTGGAGAGTGAATGTGTCTGCGGTAATCAATGCAGCTACATTGCCGCACGTGATTTGCATATGAGCCCTTACTGCATAGAAATAGGTGGCGATACAGGCTGACATGCTAATCTTTCTTCATTGCCATGGGCTAGTGGCAAAATTAGCGCATGGTCATTCATTCAGAAAGTGTAAAATCAGCCATTTTCCAGACATACTAAAAATGGCCTTAGCTCATGGGAAAGAGCCGCGCAAGGCGGGCTAAGGCCTCCTTTTCGCTCAGCTTAGTAAAAGAAACCCGTCAGTAATTAAAACCTAACATTAATGACTAAAAAGTGTCAATTTCCATCAGAACAATAACTAAAAGTATTTTTGCAGCATGAATACACTAAGACTGTCATCTGACGTATTACACTTCATTACAGTAATAAGCCTGTTGGAATAGATGTGTCTTTAGATATATAGCAAATACAGCAGTTACAAAAATACATAAGCTATTTTCTACATATTTCCATTACTTATCAGATGTAATTCTACGCTGCGCTGTTTGTCTACTGATAAAAAAAAGAGTGTTGTAATTCATTTCTGAAACAACATCACATTAGTTGTTAAGAGTAATCTTACTGGCAGTATACTTCACAAAATGGGAGCTGCTACTGTATCATTTAAACAAACCCGTTGATATTTTGGAACATACATTACACAATGATTTCCAGACCTTGAAGCCCTGGGAGGGTGGTAGAGCCGGATCAAGGTGGTTGATGGCTACAGAAGGGAAAGGGGAAGGGACTTAAGTGGTTTACATATTACATACAGGTACTTATTTTGCACCAGGGGCAACAGAAGGTTGAGTGACTTGCCCAGAGTCACAAAGAGCTGCACTGGGACTTGAACCCAGTTCCCCTGGTTCTTAGACTGCTGCACTAACCACTAGGCTCCTCTTCCACTCCACAGAGGTCTCATCCTTGTTTAGCTTCAAGAGATGGGCAGAAATCCAGTCTTCTAGTAGATGATTGCAATCTGCGATCTTATTTGGAATGTCAGTATCCCGTGAGTGAATAGGAATAAACACTGTGATGCCATCTGCATAGATACATAATTTTAATCCCAAAGAGCTACAGAACACATTAAATAACAGAGATGATAATGGTGAGCCCCGTGGGACTCCACAAACAGAGCGCCAATAAACTGAGTGAGAACTATACATTTTCACATTATATGAACGGAAAGTTAAAAATCCATTGAACCATGTCAACACACGACCTGAAATGGCGACATGAGTAGAGAACTGGATAGTAGATGAGTCATACAAAAACAGAATCGCGGTCTTGTGCGTGTTCAAACGGAACTGATTGGCCAATATCCCAGTTTCAATGGTTTTCAAGCATAACTTAACACATTGCATGGTCTCTTTAATGGTAGCAGTAATAGGTACAATAAATACTTATCATTTCTATAGCGCTACCAGACGTATGCAGCGCTTTACACTAGAACATGGAGAGACAGTCCCTGCTCGATAGAGTTTACAATCTAATTAGGACAGACAGTTAGGACAAGTGAGGGATAAGGGTTAGGACAGACAGGACATATCAGGGATAAGGGACAGTTGAAGGGAGGATGAAAAGGTGAGTTGGGGTTAGGAGTTGAAAGCAGCTGGCATAAACTTTATATGGCACTCCAAGTCATATCAATAAACCGCAGAATGGTTGTGTACATATGGATATATAGACAGATAAACAGATAAATAAAACAACAGTGCAGATATAGCTGATCCTTGAGGAACCCCAGTTATCAATGTGAACCATGAAGAATTATCATCATGTACTCGAACTTGTTGCATACGGTCAGAGGGAAAAGAGTGGAAACCAGTTCAATACAGCATCACCAATCCCAATAGCAGTACACCCTTAATAATTCTTAAACTACCACTTCAAGTAGTGACTAAAAGTAGAGACTGGTATTTATTTATTTATTTATTTGTTGCATTTGTACCCCACATTTTCCCACCTATTTGCAGGCTCAATGTGGCTTACATAGTACTGTCAAAGGCATTTGCCCAGTCGGTGGATAACAAATACAAAGTTGTATAGTGATCATATGAGGTATAAGTGGAGGGTCGGAATGGATGAAGATTGCGTGATGTCCTGTTTGATCATAGTCATGCTGTGTTGGTAGGTTGAGAGGGTTACGTGGGGTTGTTGGGATATTACTTGGAAACCTTTTGAAGCACAGTATACAATAAACATTATTAATGCAAGAGGGTCCTGAAAGACCCTCTCTTCCTTACTAATTATCTAAGTGTATCCACAGATATCTACAGATTGTCACAAAGAGAGGATATTGGATGGTGTTTCCTACTGGGAGAGAGAAGCAGGGTTCTATATAGCACAGGGTTCTAATCCTTCCAGTTCTCCTTCAGGAAAGGTGGCTGGAAGTCAAGGTTGGTATTGCCAGGCCTTCATGAGAGGGACTGATTTTAGGTCACAGAGAATCCTGAAAGGGAAGAATGACAAGATGATCTGGTGTATGATGGGAGTTAGTGGACCTCTCCTACAATGGGAATTGCTGGGATAGGGTTTTAGTAGAGTATGTATGTATGTATGTATGTATGTATGTATTTATTTATCAAATTTCTATCCAGTTCACCTAAGTGGGTTACAAACAGAACATTCACAAATCTTTAAAAAAAACATACAACATACAATGACTCCAAAATATAAAATCACTTAGTCATTTTAAGAAAATGCCTCATTAAACAAATATGTTTTCACCTGTTTCTTAAACATTGGCAGAGAAGTCATGCGGGTGCATTTCCAGAGGAAGACCGTTCCACAAGGTTGGTCCAGCGTGAACGATCTTTCTCAAGATGAACCTGGCAAAATTAGGGAACATCTACAAGGCACTGTCCCTGCAATCTCAAATCTCTTCAAGGATGATAAACTTTCAAACTTTGTGAGATGGTTATTGGAGCATCATTATATAATTTATTAAAAACTAGCAGTTCTAAACGTAATGCATCAAACGATAGGAAGTCAATGAAGATTAATTAATTGTGGAGGCCTCTAGATGTAGCCCTTAGGGAGAATTCACTTTAACTCTGTACTTCTGTATTGGAGTTTCTCATGCTGACTGGAAGTAAAATTACCAGCTGAAGTCAGGAGAAGAACGACGGGCCTGTGGTATTGCTATAGAGTTAAGTTGTTGCTTGGATGAAGTATTCATGCATCTACTACTACTTACTTAACATTTCTAAAGCGCTACTAGGGTTACGCAGCGCTGTACAATTTAACATAGAGGGACGGTCCCTGCTCAAGGAGCTTACAATCTAAAAGGACAAGTGAACGGATAGTCCGATAGGGGCGGTCAAATTGGGGCAGTCTGGATTTAGTGAATGGTAAGAGTTAGGTGCCGAATGCAGCATTGAAGAGGTGGGTTTTAAGCAAAGACTTGAAGATGGGCAGGGAGGGGGCTTGGCGTAAGGGCTCAGGAAGGTTGTTCCAAGCATAGGGTGAGGCGAGGCAGAATGAGCAGAGCCTGGAGTTGGCGGTGTTGGAGAAGGGTACAGAGAGGAGGGATTTGTCAGCAGCATTCCAGTTCTACTGCAGAAGGGGATATGAATAATATTAATCAGGAATCAAGGACTGCTGTTTAGGCGGTCCAATTTGGCCGCTAAACTTAGCTAGCGAAGCGCTGAATATCTGCAGCTACCTGGTTATATCGTGGAATACAGCTGGCTAGTCACTATGCACCAAGCAGATAACTGGTTATCTTGCACTGAATATTAGCAATTTGCCAGTTAAGTGCTATTTAACTGGTAAGAAGTTGTTCCTAGTCGATTAAACAGCACTGAACATCGGCCGGAAAGTCTCCTAATTCTATAAACTCGCACACTCATTTTTATACTTAAGAACATAAGAATGGCCATACTGGGTTGGACCAATGGTCCATCCAGTCCAATATCCTACTTCCAACAGCGGCCAATCCAACAAGTATCTGTCAGATATCCAAAACAGTATCAACATTCCAGAACCCCAAAGAGTAACAAGATTCTGGAATCCCAATGGGCTATGACCCAGTTTTGGGTTCTTATCTCGAGTCCCAAAGCCTTTGTTATAAAGATGTCTGTACAGAATATTGCACGATTAAGTATCCTCAGCATTCTTGTTCTATGTCTAATCTAGGCGATTTAAAATCAGAACTCCATAGTATTCTGTTGAAGTCCCCAAGGAACAGGTTCAGAAGCTTCTCCAGGGCAGAGAGGGGTCAAAAGTTACTGTTTCTAGACTACAGATAACCTAATGCAGACTGATTTGTGGAAATGCGCAAAGGGCTAGTGACAGAAAGGTCTTTTCTCGAAGAAACAGCATCTACACCAATATGAATTGTATTCAGTGGAGAAGAGGAGTAGCCGCAGCTGACTTTGATCCTGGGGAACAGGGTTCAATTTCCACTGCAGGTCCTCGTGACTCTGGGCATGTCACTTAACCCCCCATTGCCCCAGGTAGAAATAAGTACCTGCATATAGAATGTAAACTGCTTTGAAAGTAGTTGTAAAAACCATAGAAAGGCAGTATATCGAGTCCCATTTCCCTTTAACTGTTTACCATTCAGAAAATTATTGAAGACCTATCTTTTCAGCAAATATTTCAGCACTGATTTATAAATAGTTTTTCAATTAGTGCCTTATAAGATGTGAAGTTAGGGAGTTCTTAATCTTTGTGGCATGTGACCCGCTTTGATTCTCTAATAGATATAGGCGGGATATAAATAATTGAATGGAATAATTGATGGAGTAGGAGAAAGATACAAAACACCTGAGGTTGAAGGACCAAGGTGTTGGCTGGCATTTACAATATGTCCTTGAAAATTACACTGCAGATCTCAGATGCTTTACAATACTCCCGAGGCATATTATAATCAGCAAATAAAGCATTCCTTGACACGTCCTAATAAGTCATTATAATATCCAGAGAAACTAAATGTCTTTATGGGGTTTTCTAAGCTAACAAAGATAAAACAATTGCAGAAATCATGGAAAATGTACAGTTGCAGCCAAATAGAAAAGCATTTGTCACTTGTTAAGCAATTTGAGATGAATTATCAGAGGTTTTAACGTTGGTATAAATGAACAGACTTTACATTTCAAGTAGCCTCTTCTCCTATTGACCTTTGTTAGCTGCTCATGACAAAGCTGACCTCACATTCTTCATAGACCTTTTTGATAAACTCTTCATGTCTACAAATGCTGATATCCATATTTTCCTTTCTAGACACAAAGTTCAATGGTGCTAGAAGCCAAAACAGCTAAAATCATCTGATAAGCAATTTATTTCTCAGGCAATGTAAGCTGTGCATTAAAGAGGCAACTCTAAAGTTGATCTCTGCTTTTAAAGAAGGATTTACGCATGGAAATAGCCCCTTAAGAAATTGTCCCTGGTCTTCAGTGGGGAAAAGGGTGGAACCAAGGGCAGGGCCAGTGAGCTTGGAAAACAAAAACAGGGATTTCTTTTTGACAGCTGTGCCCTAGGTCGGTGGTCTTCATTATTTTTTAAATTGGGGCCACTTTGGATTCTAATGAGCTGAAGGAGAGCTGCAGAAGATCATCTCATTGACATTCATTCCCCCAGCCCACCTTCAAACTTTCCAAATGCATTCTCTTTTGTCTATTGAGAAATGCCTTGCCCTTCAATCTTGTGGCTCTTCCCCTCCCCCATCCACTTTTCTCTTCTTGTCCTGAGCCTGGGTAGAGAGGAAGAGTAGCAGAAAAAAAAATGGAAAGACAATGGGGTCACCCCAGATGTCTTCGGGGAGCCATCATTGACCCCCAGGCCTTGCATTGAAGAACACTGCCCTAGATGAACCTTCAGCCTTGCACCCCTCCCCCTCAACTTTCAGACTCCTAAATATCTCCCACCCCTGAGATTCTGATAATTTAATTCAGCGATCATTATTATCACCCCAGCACCACCCCTCCCAGAACATTGCCTCCTATCCCATGATTCTTTAAAATTTTCTCGGGAGTCTCTCATGAGGAGCTTTGTCACAAGCTCTCTGAAAATCTAGATACACTACATCAATTGATTCACCTTTATCAACATGTTTATTCACGCCTTCAAAGAAGTGAAGCAAATTGGAGAGGGAAGACTTCCTTTGGCTGAACCCATGCTGACTCTGTCCCATTAAACCATGTTTGTCTATGTGTTCCCTAATTTTATTCTTTATAATAGTTTCCACTATTTTACCCGACACTGATGTCAGGATTATCGGTCTGTAGTTAACTTAAAAGTGCCCAACATGTGCTACAGTTTCCACCTGCTTCGGGGGCATATTATTCATCGTTTATAGTTCATTACACTTTCTATACCGCTTGGGGTACAAAAATGCATGAATATGTTAAACTGGCCTTCATTGCTTTGCATTGGTTACCAATAGAATGGCATGCCACGTATGAAGCAGAATGTTGGCCATTCACCTTGAGTTGAATGCGCATTGAAGTCTTATTTGTCTGTTAGATAATGCATTGTTGAAGTTTTTGTTGTTGAAAAAAGCTCATAACACAACTCTTATTACAGCTTTTTCTTTTTTGGGGACCTAAATATGCCAGTCGATATTAGAAATAATGAAGGACATGCTTGATATTAGAAAGAAGTTGGTATGCACATTTATTATGTACGTTTTATTGTAACCTGCCAAGGGTGCTGAATTGAGACAATATAAATATATTTTAAATAAATAACATAAAGTCCATATCTACTGAAAAAGGCTTAGCCCACCATTCTACTTCCCTGAACACCTTAATAGATGGAATATTTATCAGCATATTCTGAGAAGATCAAAAATGTCTACCCAACATATCTTATCAACTTTTCCACAAGCAATTTAGCTGATAATTTCCTAGCCATGTTAGTGCATGTGATCTGCCACAGGGCCAACCTTTCTCCCATGAGCACACCCCAACAAACATACATGTATTGCCCCTACACAGTCTCAGTTTCCCCTCCCCCCCAAACCCAAATATACAGTCCGCGTAGATAATCTGAACCCCCCCTAACATACTGATAAACCAATACATATATGTCCCTATATAATGTCAACCCTCCACATCTAAGCAAACATGCCCCTATACAATTCCAGCTCCTCCCAAATACCCTAAGAAATCCATACACTCATGCCCCCTATTTAGCCTTGAGACCCATATACACACACCAATAACTCTGTACACTCACTCCCCCTACACAGTCCCATCCTCCAACAAACACTAATAAACCAATACATACACATCCCCTACACAATTCACTCCCCCTACACAGTCCCATCCTCCAACAAACACCAATAAACCACACATCCCCTACACAATTTCAATCCCTCACATACCAACAAATCCATATACCCATGGCCCTTACACAATCCTAAGACCCCATACATACACCAATATACCCATGCCTCCTATATAGTCTTGAGACCCGTACACACACACACCAATAACTCTGTATACTCACTCACCCTACACAGTCCCATCTTCCAACAAACACCAATAAACCAATACACACATCCCCTACACAATTTCAATCCTCCATGTATGCGTCCCCTACAGAATCCTAAGCCCCCACACATATATACAAACAAACCCGTATATCCATGTCCTCTACACAGTCCTAAGCCTCATATATTGTAATCCGGTCCCTCATTCAAGACCTGGCCAGGGCTGACTCTGCTTAGCTTCCTCTGAGCAGATCTGCCACGTTCTGGACTTTACTCAACTCTCTCTCCGGCTCTAGTCCTTCACTTAGAGGACCTCTGTTCTTGCTACCTTCACGATTATCTTCTTCAAAAATGCACGTCAAATGCAAGACTTCTTATAAATGAGGGCTTTATTTAATCAATACTTAATTATACTGCTTATAGTTCCACAGTAGACATCCTTTTCTCCCCTCAGCCCTGCACACAGCTGAAGGAAGCTTCACTGTGTCTTCCTTTCAGACACTGTTTTGAAGCTCACAGCAGTTAATATAGTTTCCCTCTTCTCTACAACACTGGTATATTTCTTCACATACTCACCGTTCATCAAATAAACAGAATCTCTTTCATTTCCTTCACTCTGGTGCTTAAACTTGACAACACCCCTTTCTATTCTCTGAGGCAAATTACCTGATACACTTTTCCCACTGGGTCTTTCCCCATTGCCTCAACCTTTTCCCTCCAGCCTTCCACAACTGATTCAGTGTGACTGCCAGCAAACCTCTCACTGTCTTCTCCTCAGTTTGAGCCAGAGCTGCAATCTTCTTACCCTCCTCCTCCAGCTCCTCAGCTACTTCCATTTTATCATAATCCCCAGCCTCCTCCTCCCCTGGCTCTCCCACCTTTTCCTCATCACCTTCATCAGAAATCATTTCCCAAACCTCTTCCCCGCCCCCCAGCTCCTGTGTGACTTGTCTCGGAAGAGAGGGTTCTTGGGACTGGTAGTTTCTCCCCCTTTTCACTACTCTGGTTGGTCTTTTGGCCACCAGGGGGCGAACTCTCTGTGTACTGGGAACTTGGTACTGAAACTTTTTCTTTCTGTAGCTCCCTGCCTCCTTGAGGCCCTGTTCCTGTGTTTTTTTAGCCCAACCTTTGCCTGCCCCCTTACAATATACACTAACAAACTCATAGATTCATGCCCTCCCCCTATAGAATCCCAGCCTTCACACATATATCCATAGGTGCCAACATTTCAAAATAATTGGGGGTGCCAAAAACAATACAAATTACCATTCTCTGTACACAATGAAGGAGCTTGATTAGCACCATTGGCACCCACAGAGCGAGCTCCTATGCACATATCCAAATACACATTCAACCCTCCTCCACATATCTCAACACACCCCTACCATAACTACACATCAACGAGCCCAAACATATACATGAGTCTCAGCCCATCCCCGCACGCACCCCTACAATACCCGGTCTAGAGTCAAATCCTCTACACCCATACCCATAACCATAACCCTTCCGACCCCCTCACATACAGACCCCAAACAAATCCGTATGCATTTATATATCAACAAGAAAAATATATGCACAAAGAAAAAGATGATTATAATTTGAATATCTTAAATCAAGCACAGAAAAATATTATAGAAAACTCCAGATTCTACACCACAAAAAAGCTCACATCATCTATTCATAAACATCCATTAAAATACCATCAGCTTTTCCATAACTGTGTACACACATTATTTAATGAGTTTTAATCCCATTGTGTTAACAGTGGTTCATGTGTCATCACAGTTATTGCTTGTTAAATATTCAGATCACAAGTGCAAGTATTTTGTGCTGGCGGTGTACCTTCCCCCCTCCCCCCCGTGACTCCTTCAGGCGCCCTCCCCCTTTTGAAAGCAAAGACTCACCAACAGCAAGCTGAGGGCACACTCAGGGACTCGCTGCACGGCCATTCTGCTGCCTTTTTCTCCCCCGGAGCTAATCCTTCCTCAGCTTCAGCTGACAAAAATATCAGCCCCCTGCACCTGCAACAAGTCCCCAGAAACAACAGTGAAAAGGTAGAACCTGCATTTTCCAGGCCCAAATCAATGCCTGAGAAAAGAAAACAGACCAGGCCCCACTTAAACAGGACCCAGAAGGAAAAAAAGCCCTAGTGAAAAGTCCTACAGAAACCAAGCACAACCAGCCTGCACATTATTTTAAGATTAATCTGTAGCCAACATCTACCAGAACACAGAAATGCAGCAGTTGAATTCTTGCATGACAGGTGGAAGGAAACAACCTGCCAGATCCAACTGAATGGTTCTTTTGGCTATCAAAACCATGTTCCAGGTAGGTTTGGGATGTGTCTGTGCTCAGTACCTATTATTAACCACATTGAGAATCACAACCTAAGGCTTTCACAATAATCTCATATATCTTCCATTAAAACCTGAAGTGCTGCCTTTTCAAGCCAAGGGTGTAATAAGGTTAATACGATGCAGAAACAAGCTGAGAATGAGATGAGACAAACCACCAAGTGCCCAAAAGATACCTTCCCTTGGAGTCACAATTACCTCTCTTGTCTGAATGAGAATTGGGTCATGCATTTGACCTTTTCTGCCTTATCCAAATGCAGAGCTCTAGGTCCATAGGAGCCAACACACATGCTAAACCATGTAATTACACATGTGAGCTCTGATCACAGGGACTGTAGCACAGGTAGACAGACAGACAGACAGACACCCCCTCCCTCCTCCTCCCATTTCTCCCCAGGCTGCCTGCCAGGGATCCATGCGGAGCATCGGCTAATTGTGGGGATGTAGCTTGGTCATGCAAAAAAAAAAAAAATAAACTATAAATCACTATATTTAAGCCTGAGATACAGTACAAGCAGCAGTGTGAACACAGAACTGGCTAGATTTATTCTCTGTCGACTGAGCCATCCCTCTTCCACGATAGCGACAGACGACAAACACAGAAAATGGCTAATTATGTTTACAAATCCTTCAACTCACACCGGTGTTTTCCTCACACAGTTCACCAAGCCATAAATCCAGCAGCGCTTTATGAAATCCACTTCTGTCCGTGAGAATCTGGAAAGGAGAAACCTTCACTCCAGCAAACCACCAGAATGTACAAGAAAAAAAAAACGTGAAGCTTAGACGGGGGAGTTAAGGAAGGGTGACAGCAGTAAATAAAAATAGATGATGTAAATCAAAAAGGAGAAAAACCTTCCTACTGCAGAGCTGCTGCAGGATAAATGCATTATCCCCCAGGCAGTGGGAGGGGAATTTCAAACAGCAGGTTTAAGGGTAAAACTGGGATTTGCACACAGAAATACTGCCCACGAAATACACTGCTATATGTACATAGGTCTATGAACACTGAGCAAAGCTATTTACTGGGATGGGACTGGGGAGAGGGTCAGGCTTGCACACCTGTTTTTGAAAATTTGAGCAGACCAGTATAGATTTACTCTGAAAAATATGTGCAAGCCAAGAAGCGGGAGTAAACATATTCATACACTTTTTCTGAGGTGATTTTCATAGTAACATAGTAGGTGACGGCAGATAAAGACCTGAACGGTCCATCCAGTCTGCCCAACAGTCACATTCATTATCAATTCAAGATTAAATCAACAATGAACGTGAGATTATTACTACTTCTACTACTATTTAGCATTTCTATAACGCTACAAGGCGTACGCAGCGCTGCACAAACATAGAAGAAAGACATTCCCTGCTCAAAGAGCTTACAATCTAATAGACAAAAAATAAAGTAAGCAAATCAAATCAGTTAATGTGTACAGGAAGGAGGAGAGGAGGGTAGGTGGAGGCGAGTGGTTATGAGTCAAAAGCAATGTTAAAGAGGTGGCCTTTCAGTCTAGATTTAAAGGTGGCCAAGGATGGGGCAAGACGTAGGGGCTCAGGAAGTTTATTCCAGGTGTAGGGTGCAGCGAGACAGAAGGCGCGAAGTCTGGAGTTGGCAGTAGCGGAGAAGGGAACAGATAAGAAGGATATATCCATGGAGCGGAGTGCACGGGAAGGGGTGTAGGGAAGGACGAGTGTGGAGAGATACTGGGGAGCAGCAGAGTGAGTACATTTATAGGTTAGTAGAAGAAGTTTGAACAGGATGTGAAAACGGATAGGGAGCCAGTGAAGCGACTTGAGGAGAGGGGTAGTATGAGTAAAGCGACCCTGGCGGAAGATGAGACGGGCAGCAGAGTTTTGAACCGATTGGAGAGGGGAGAGGGGAGATTATATACTTGATCCTAGGTTTTCTTTGGTGTTTCTTGGACATAGACCGTAGAAATCTGCCCAGCTCTGTCCTTGTGTTCCAACTACAGGAGTTGCCATCAAAGCCCACTCCAACCTATCCAAATCCGTCCTGTCATTTATGGGACACAACAGCAACAAAGGAGTAGCATGATCAACAGGACACTTCCAAAGAACCAGGGAGATGTGATGTAAAAAAAAATATATATCTTTTAATAACAACCGTTCAGGTCTTTATCTGCCGTCACCTACTACGTTACTATGAAAATCACCTCAGAAAAAGTGTATGAATATGTTTACTCCCGCATCTTGGCTTGCACATATTTGAATTTTCATCCAAACCCTCCCCACCTCTCTCTCCCTTAGTTCACACCCCCTACTCTCCTTCCTCTCCCTCGTTTTCCCTCCTCCTCAGAAGTTTCTACTGAGGAAACTGCCCCTCTCCTTTCCTCCTCTAAATGTACTACCTGTTCCTCTGATCCCATCCCCACTTATCTACTTAACACCATCTCTCCTACTATCATCCCAGTCATGTCACATCCTTAATCTTTCACTCTCCACTGCAACTGTTCCTACAGCCTTCAAACATGCTGTTGTCACTCCACTCCTTGCAATTTACTTCTCACTGGTCTTCCGCTCAGTCATCTCTCTCCTCTCCAGTCTGTCCAAAATTCTGCAGCACAGCTTATTTTCCACCAAAATCGTTATACCCACAGTTGCCCACTCCTCAAGTCACTTCACTGGCTCCCTGTCCGCTTTCGTATACAGTTCAAACTTCTCTTACTGACCTTTAAATGCATCCATTCTGCAGTCCCCCATTACCTCTCCACTCTCATCTCTCCCTGCATTCCTTCCCGTGACCTCCACTCGCTGGACAAATCTCTCTTTTTGTCCCCCTTCTCCTCCACTGCTAACTCTAGGCTTCGTTCCTTTTCTCTCGCGGTACCTTATGCCTGGAATAAAGTTCCTGAGCCTGTACGTCTAGCTCCATCTCTACCTGTTTTCAAATCTATGCTGAAAACCCACCTTTTCACTGCTGCTTTTGGCTCCTAGCTACTACTCAATTGCCTCCCCCTTGTTCCTTCTCACCCAGTTCTTCCCTCGCCCTTAATTGTCTTGTCTGTCTGTATTATTTTTTAGATTGTAAGCTCTATTGAGCAGGGACTGTCTCTGTGTCAGGTGTTCAGCGCTGCGTGCATGTGGTAGCGCTATACAAATGCTAATAATAATAATAAAATGAAATAGGTCTCGAAATGGCACCGTGTTTCGACAACAATGCCTGTCTCAGGAGCCTGTGCGTAATGGTCGCTTGCTTACAAAACAGTGGCACCTAAATTTCAACGCCATTTATAGAATCACTAAAATATCGGCGCTAATTTGTCAGCATGTCAATGATGTCATGCTCGTGGGCAGTGGCATAGCTACATGGGGCCACAGAAGCCTGGGCCCCCCTGTCGACAACCCTCTCGGCCCCCCTCCCGCCACCAACCCTCCCCCGCAGCCACCGTTGGCTTCCTTTGCTGGCGGGGGACCCCAACCCCTACCAGCCGAGGTCCTCTTCTTCCGGCGCAAGGCTTCGTTCTGTTTCTGTGAGTCTGATGTCCTGCACGACAACGTGCAGGATGTCAGACTCACAGAAACAGAGCGAAGCCTTGCAGATCAGCCAGCGGCAGCGTTGCTGGCTGATCTGCAAGGCTTCATTCTGTTTCTGTCAGTCTGACGTTCTGCACATACAATGTGCAGGACGTCGGACTCAGAAACAGAACAAAGTCTTGCGCCGGAAGAAGAGGACCTCGGCTGGTGGGGGTTGGGGTCCCCTGCCAGCAAAGGTAGGCAACGGCAGCGGGGGAGGGGGGGTCGAGAGGGTCATCAGCATACCCTTACCCTCCCACTCCCACTCTGTCAGACTGTCAAAGTAATGCTTGAATGTTTTCACTTATATACACCGTCAGCTAGCACATTTGCTTATTTCCGATCTGACGAAGAAGGGCAACCTTCGAAAGCTAATCAAGAAATGTATTAAGTTATGTCCAATAAAAAAGGAATCATCTTATTTTCTTTTCCATGTTTTATTTTGTTTGATTTCTATTGGTAACCAGAGGATGTAGTAACAGAGGTTAGCATATATGGGTTTAAAAAAGGTTTGGACAAGTTCCTGGAGGAAAAGTCCATAGTCTGCTATTGAGACAGACATGGGGAACCACTGCTGTTCCTGGAACTAGTAGCATGGAATGCTGCTACTATTTGGGATTCTGGAATCTTATTACTCTTTGGGGATCTGGAATGTTGCTACTAATTGGATTTCTCCCAGGAATTTGTGACCTGGATTTGCCACTTTTGGAAACAGGATACTGGACTAGATGGACCATTGGTCTGACCCAGTATGGCTATTCATAAGTTCTTATATTCACTGCGATATCTGGATAGAGCTTCTGAATATCCTTACAGACCTCCCCCCCCATACTATTTGGATAGAGCATCTGAATATCCTTAGACCCCCACCCCCCCCCCCCCCCCTCTGTACTATCCAGATAGTGCCTCCCAATAATCTGGATAATGTCTCTAAATATCCTTACAGACCTCCTCTGTATTATCCAGATAGCTGAATATACTCACAGACCCCCCCCCCCCCTTCCCCAATAATATCTGGCTAGTGCCCCTGAATATCTGGAGAGCTTTTGTCTGCTGCAACTGGTGGTTAAAAAACACTTACTGCATTTAAAATATATATTTCACAGATTTTTTGAGGGTTCCAATTTACATTTAAAACAGTCATATTCAACATTTAAAAAAAACGTAAACAATACCATTTAGGGTCCTTTTATTAAAGTGTATTAAGCTGTTAATGCGTGAATTAGGTCACGTTAACCACTACCGCACAACCACACCAACAGCTACTAAAGTGATGTGATTTTTGCGTGTGTTAATTCATGAGTTAGCTGCATATTGTAAAAGGGGGAGGAATTAGGTGGGTCATACATAGAAGCCAACTCTGTAGGTGCTGTGAGTGCTTGAGCACTCCCAATACTGAGCAAATTCCTTGATAGTGTCCAGGGAGGGGTAAATTCCATTGGGTTTATTACCCCCAAACATTTTAAAAAGTTGGCTCCTATGGGATCATGGGTGGAGAATGGGAGGCTGGGGAGGAGCAGACAGGATTCCAGATTGGATTTGGGGCTCCTGATTTGGCTGGTGGGGAGAACAGCGCTGGAGAAAGACTTCTGCTGATGGGGCTTGGGTACCCCCACCAGCCAAGGTATATGGAGTATATCAAATGTGCCCCCCCCCCCCCCATTTTTGGCTCCGCCACCCAATCTTTCAAGTCTGGCTACATGCATAGAGACAGGGGCGGTAATTGCAACTGCATCCTGAGTGGGGAGGGGGATCTGGGGGGCAGGGGCAGTCCTGCCCCAGTCCTTGCTCTGTCTCTCAGCAGCCCTGTAAACAGGAGGGTTAGTCAGTTAGCAGACTGAATATTGCCACTTACCAGTGAAGTTGCGGCTATGTCCAAATTCCATCCCTGGACCACCCCTGGTCCTAGCCAGTTAGCGGAGATATTCAGTTGCACAACCCAATTAAATAAGCTGAATATTGGCAGGCAGCCAGCTCAGTGGGGTTTAACTGGGCAGAAGCCTCTCCAACCTGGTTAAACCCTTTTGAATATTATCAACCCCGTAATATTTCAGGGTACACGTGCAATAATATTCTATCTGAAGCACACTGAGATTGACACAGCACATCATGGAAAAAAGCCAGAAAGAAAAATACAAAGGAAGTTCATTTACATCTTCTGTTTGCTTAAGACTAAAAAAAGCCGAAGGCAGCCGTCACAGGACATGAAAGTATGGCAGAACAGCTGTGCAGCATTCACACTTAGCTGAAAAAATGTGAGTGAACTATTTAGATGCCATTCAAAGCAGTGAAAAAGATTTCTTTTTATGCTGTTTCCCATTCATTGTTTAATATTCCTGATAAAGCAACAGCAAGCGCTCAGCAACAATCTGTGAAATACGTGTTTGCGTTTAACAGAATTGCACGTCCCCTTATGTCTTCCAGATGTGATGCTCTGTTATCACCATTTGCAGGTGCATTTTGGAGTACGTTATTAAGTACGTTATCAAACTTTAATGTGCCTAAAGTTAGCTGCAGTTTATAGGACAGCACTAAAGCGCAGGGGTCACGTGTACATTTAGGTGCCTCCATTTGCACCAATAACAAAAACATGGTGCAAATGCCCCCAAATACATTTACACGTGGAACCCTCTTATTCTATAATTGTGCGCATAACTGGAATCCACGGCCATGATCCACCCTGAAACACCTGTGACCATCCAATTTCTGCCTCCCCTTTTTCAGGACATGGGTAAAATTTAGGTGTGGATCACATGCCTAAATTTATGCATGTACATGTTAATTGATTTCAATTAGCAGCAATAATTGCTTGTTAAAAAACCAATTGGCTAGTTATTCAATTAAATGGTACATACAATTTTTGGTGACTTTTGACTAGTGCTGGGCAGACTTATACGGTCTATGCCGGGGCTGGTGGTTGGGAGGCGGGGAAAATGCAGGGCAGACTTATACGGTCTGTGCCAGAGCTGGTGGTGGGAGGCGGGGCTGGTGGTTGGAAGGCGGGGATAGTGCTGGGCAGACTTACACGGTCTGGGCCCTGAAAAGGACAGGTACAAATCAAGGTAGGTTATACACAAAAAGTAGCACATACGAGTTTATCTTGTTGGGCAGACTGGAAAACTCTTTTTATTGGAAAAAACTAAAAACAAATAACATACAAATCAAAAACAAGCCCCTAGCTATACACGGTCCTCCTATCTATGTACACCCCCTCCCCCTCCTCAATAGTACAGTGGAAACTGTTTATTAGAAAGACCAAAGAAAAAAACCGGACATGCAAATCAAACCCCAGGCTCCTAGCTAGACATGGTCTGCCTATCTATGTACACCCCCTCCTCAATAATACAATGGATCAACCCCCCCCCCGACCCCCCACAACCCCTTCAGACAACTGGCACACAATCCCCTGGGAAGCATGTCCCCTCATGGCGGCTTAAGCCTCACGTGTCTCCACCACCTCGAAGCCACCCCCACCCCTTTTTCCACCCTTTCCCACTTCGCCGCTTCCTGCACCGCCCTTACCACATCCCAGCTGACTACCTCCGCCGGCCGGACCTCCTGGTACAGGGACACCCTGCAGCGCGCCATCCAGAGGCAGTACCGCAATATCACCGAAATCAGAAAGCGTGTTACCGGATCCCTGCGTCCCTCTCCACCCTCTGGGCCATACACCCAGTCCGCATAGCTGTAGTTGCGGAAACTGGGGATCTGCAGCAACGAGGAAACCCGGTCAGAGACCTGGACTGTAAATGGGCACCTCACCAGGAAATGCTCCATCGTCTCTTCAGTTCCAGCACATTCCTCCCGTGGGCACCCTCTATCCCGCACATTGCGATATTTCAAATTTCCTCGGACGTACAGTCTACCGTGAAAGGACAGCCACGCCAGGTCTTTAAACTTCACCGGGATGCGGTTCGAAGCAATCAACCGTAACCCCTGCTGCATCCGTGGGGCCGGCGCGTCCCTCAGCGCCAGAGGAGCTGAGAACACCTGCACCCGTACTCTGTCCATCCAGACCCCCCGTTGTCCTGCCTTCACCTCCCCCACCGTCAGCCCCCACACCCTCACCAATTTCACTAGGGTCTTGCAATAACTCACCCCCCCCGGAGCCCCCCTTCGCAGTGCCACTACCCTCCCCCCCTCCCGCCATAGGTCCCAATATCTCGGCCACCACTGCAGGACACTCCTAGCCCACCCCGGTGGCTCCCGCCCTACCGCCCTCCCCAGATTGAACTGCAGGAACAAAGCGCTGAAAAACAGGACTGGGTTTATCATGCCCACCCCCCCCCCTCCCTCCTAGGCAGATAGGTAACATTCCATTTTACCGGATTCGTCCTGTTGCCCCAGAGCAGCCGGAAGAACACCCCATACAAGGCCGTGTACCGGCTCTCCGGCAGCAGGCAGATGTAACTGACGAACAGAAACAAAGGAACTAAGTGTGCCTTGATGAGCTGTACCCCGCTCCCCCATGGTCATTTTCCACCCTTCCATCTATCCACCCTCCCCTTCACTTCTTGGAGACACCTATCCCAGTTGTAGAGCCTATAATCCCCCTTCTCGAAGTATATTCCCAAGACCCGTATACGTTCCACAGCTGTAGGAAACCTACCTCCCAACTCAAATTGCAGCCCCTGATCCCCAACCCACAGGCTATTGGACTTTTGAAAATTGACCTGTGACGCTGTTGCCTGCGAGTATTCCTGGATCAGGTTCTGCAATCTACCTCCCTCCCTCTGGTCCGCTACCCACACTGTAACGTCATCTGCATACGCCACGACCCTTAACTGGTTATTGTCCCCCACCTCCACCCCTTCCACCCCTTCCAGCCCCTCCGCCCCCCCCTTCTCCAGCCGTCTTATAAAAGGGTCGATGGCGTATGCATACAACAGCGGGCTGAGTGGGCACCCCTGTCGGACCCCTGCCCCTACCTCAAACCCCTGCCCTCTCCACCCGTTAACCAGGGGAAAACACCCCGCATGCCGATAGAGTAGCTGTAATTGCTCTATCCAACCCTTCGGAAACCCATAGCGCTCCAGAATGCTCCATAGGACTCCCCACTGCACTCTATCAAACGCTTTTTCCTGGTCGAGTGTTACCAACAGCCTACCATGCCCTCCCACTCTACTGCGTTCTACCCCCTCCCGCACCCACGCTGCAGCTTCCAAGACCCCTCTCCCTTTAACCCCACATGCTTGCGAGGCTGCTAGCAAATCCCCAGACACCTGCCTCATTCTCTGGAATAGCATTCGCGCAAAGATTTTTCGATCCGTATTAAGCAGTGCTATAGGCCGCCAGTTGGCCAGCATCGCCGGGTCCTTCCCCTTACTTAGTAGGATAAGAGCCGCCTCTGTCAAGGAACTAGGCAAGGAACCCTCCAACTGGGCTGCCCCCCATACCCTCACCAGGATTGGCACCAGCTGCTCCTTAAAGGCCTGGTAGAACTCAGTTGTTAGCCCATCCGGCCCCGGCGAGGTCTTCCTGTGGAGCGCCCCGATGGCTTCCTCCACCTCCTGTTCTGTCCACGGGTTCAAGAGGGCCTGAAGCTGGGGTCCCCCGTGACCTATCCCCGGGGTTCCTTCCACATAACACTCCATCTGCTCCATATCAATCTGCTGGGCTGAAAGGAACGCCGCAAAGTGGTCCCTCACTGCCCCCAGAATCCCCTCCTTGGTGTCCTGCAGGACCCCCTGTGCATCCCGCACCCCCTCTATCACCCTGCGCGCCCTCCGCTCCCGGCAGCATGCGAAGGGGTCCGGGCCACACATTTTCCCGAAGTCCCGCTCATACACCAAGGAGGTGTAGCGGTTGTACTGTACCTGCTCCAGGAGTGATTGGAGATCATGTATTTCTTCCTCCCTCCCCCCTTGTGAAATCAATGTGTCCCTCTTTTTCTTTATTGCCATGCCCAACTTTGTCCTTTCCCTCCCCTCCCTTCTCGCCTGTCTGAGAAAGAATCCCCGCGTTCGTCTTTTCACTGTATCCCACCACTCCCCAATGACTGAAATGCCCCCTGCACTGACACCTGATCTTCCAAAAACCGGCGGTACTCCTCCCGCACCTGCTCGCTACCTAACCACTTTAAATTTAGTCGCTATAACCCCCTCCCTGGCCTCTGCGCTGCCGCCCCCCCCCACCTGAAGGAGGACCATGTGGTGGTCTGAAAAGTCCACGTCCACGGTTCGTGGACCCCCCAGACAAACCCCCTTCTTTACCAGGAATCTATCGATTCTACTTTTACACTGCCCTCGAAAGAACGTGAACCCCTCCTGTTCCTCACAGAAGGCCACATGCGCGTCTACCAGCTCCGCCTCCCGCATGATCCCTGCCAGCCTCACCCCGTCATAGCCCACCTGTACCGATCGTCCCCCACTATCCTTTTTCCGCAATATGGTGTTAAAATCTCCCCCCCAGACTACTTGGCGCGAAGTGTATAGGTAGGGCTTGATCTTCCCAAAGAGGAGCACCCTTTCCTTCTTGCTTTGGGGCCCGTACACATTCACCACCCTCAGTGCTCTATCCTCCCAAATCGCATCCACAACAAGACATCTCCCCACCCCCAGCTCCACCACTCGCTGAATATTCACCCGGTGGGACTTAAATAAGATCCCCACCCCACCATACCTCTCCCCCGCCAACCCCCACACCGAGGGACCCCACTTCCAGGCCCGCCTTGCCCGCCTGATCACCTCAATGGACCGCAGCCGAGTCTCCTGGAGCAGGAAGCAATCTGCTTGGACCCTCGCGAACCAGTCATACGCTAAACCCTGCTTCTTCGGAGAGGCGATGCTGGCCACATTCAGCGTGGCAAATGTCAACACTAAGCCTGCCATCCTCATTGCGAGTCACGGGTCTGCTCACTCCCAACTTCTTTCCTTATCTCCTGGGATACCCCCTTCTTACCCTGAAGCAGGTCCTCTGCTATGCGGTCTACATCATCCCCTGCCAGATCCCCCCTCCCCCCCCCGCAGCCGTCCTGTCTGCACCTTACCCCCCCCTCCCCCTTTCTTCCTTCCTTTCTTCTTTGCTCTATCCGGACCCACCCCCTGATCCCTCCCTCTCCCCTCTTCACCCCCGCCCCCTACCTCCTCCTCTGATTCCTCCACCTCCCCCAAGTCCTCCAAGTCCTCCAGATCCTCCTCTAGCTCCACTCTGTCCCCCCAAGCCTGCACTTGGGCCTTCACCACCTGCCCGGCCCCCTCAGCTTTCCTCTTACTCCCCTTTCCCCTCCCTCCCTCCCTTCCCTCTTCCTCCTCCCTCACCCCTCCCCCTCCCCCTCCCCCCAGAGCCTTCCCGCCCTTCTTCCTACCACCAGTACCCTCCTCCAGTGCTTCCTCATATTTCCGTTTGCCCTCTCCAATCCCCCCTGCCGCCCCCTCTTCCTCCACCTCTTCTCCTTCCCCCTGTTCTTCCTCCTCCCTCCCAACCTCCCTATCCTCCTCCTCCTCCTCCAACACCTGAAATCTGTTCCCCCCCTCTTCCCCTGCAGCGACCCCTCCCTGCCCACCCCTACTTTCCCCCCCCTCCGAAACTTCCCTTTCCTCTGTGGCACTTGTACCCACTCCCCCTCTCCCCCCTGCTCCACTCCTGACCCAGCCCCCTGCCGCCCCCCCTCCTGCATCCCCTCCTTCTCCCCCCCTTGCCCCTCCCTGCCTATCACCCCCCTGCCCTATCCCCTCCTCCATTACCCCCCCTCCCCGTCCCTTCCCCCACATATCCCACTCGTTATGGGCCGCCCTAGGGCAGTTCCGATATGCATGGCCTAACCCGCCGCAGAGGTTGCACCTGATCGCGGTGCAGTCCTCTGTGGCATGCTGATCCCCGCATCTTCCACACTTTACCACTGGGCATGACATGCTGAAGTGCCTAAACGAACCACATCTGAAGCACTGCCGCGGCTGCCCCTTGTAAAAGCACAGTATCCTGTCACGACCGATAAAGGCAGCCGAAGGAATGTGCTGGACCACATGGCTCTCCTGTCTCAATTTGACCAGGGCTCCCCAACCTCCTGCCCAAACCCTGCTTGGATCCGGTAACTTTGTAAGTGGGGATCTCAGCTCCGCGTACCTCTGTAGCCAGTAGGCTAAATCTGCCCCAGAGATAGACTCATTTCTCACGAGCAGGGTGATCTGCACCAGGTCCGGCTTGCTGACTGGAATGGCCCTGAGGTCCCGCCACTCCCCCTTTCCCCTCACCCCCTCGTACCTTTCCCAGAATATTTCCATCCCCCTCTGGGTCATGAAGCTCAAGTCATATTCTGGGATGTTGATGGGGTGTATACACGCGTAAAAGTCCTCGGGTATAAACCCCATCCCCATCACCAGCCTCAAGACCCGATCCCTGGAGGGCATTGCCCCCTCCCCTATCCATTTGAGCTGTACCACATTTCGCCGCTTAGGCAGCTGTCCACCCCCTGTCCCCGCTCCCCCCCAACCCCTCCCTGGGCCCTCAAAACCACCCGATCTCCCCCCCTCCCTCCTATCCCCCTCCCTGGACTACTGCCGCAAAGGACTTGGACCCCAGCCCCCACCGCCCCCCCTCCACACTTGTTCCAGCCCTTCCCTCTGCCTCCCCCCCCTTCTGTCCCTCTGCCCCTCCCCTCATCCCTCTCCCTTCCTCAATATCCACCGCCCCCTCCCCCTCCCGTTGTCCCCCGTCCCCTTCCCTCTCAGACAAACATCCAGCAACGTCCATAGTCAGTTCTGCGGCTTGGGCTGCCTCCAACTGATTGTCCTGCCCATCACCACTTCCTGGAACGTCCCTGCTCGTCCCTGCCACTGCAGGCTCCAGCCTCTGGGCTAATCGCCTCCTCTCCTCTGTCTCCTGGCGATACTCTGGCACCTGCCCAGTCAGGTCTGCAGCTGGCGATACCAGACTCCCTGCTCGCTCTGCCCCCGAACTCCCTCCAACCTCCGGCACCAGGGGCGAAGCCTCCGGAACTCCGCCGCTCCCCTTGGCTCCTCGCTCCCAGCCGTCCTGCTGGCAGGTCTGCTCCACCACCCGCTGCACATCTGTTAGACTTGCCATGTCCACTTCTGTAGTCAACGAAAGTCTCTCAACAATCGGGTTACTTCCCCCTTGCTTCTGGTGCAGTCCCTCCTGCGTTCTCCCAATGGCTGGCGCTTCCCGGGGGCATGGCTTGTCTGTTCCTGATTCCGCCACAGGCTGGCTGTTAGCACCCCCCGATTTCACCTCTTGTAATGGACAGCTGGTCAAATGAGCTCCCAGCTGCTGCCCGCTCCTATTCCTCTCTCTCCGACCCCTCTCCTGTAAACCGCCAGCTACTCCATGCTCAGGGAAGACCTCCCCTGCTCCCGGACTTCGTGGGCGGGGCTTCTCCAGATGCCATGCTGCTTCGGTTTCCACTTCAGTCATTGCAGACCCGGCCAAAAATACCGGAGTCTGCCTCTGCTGACCCTTTTCCAACAGGGCCTCCTTCACGGCAACTGTCTCTGCTGTTTGCACAACTGCAGGTAAGCCCTCTGAGACTTCGACCACCACCTCTGTAGAAAACAGGCTGCTACCTGCGTCTCCCTCTGCTGCCTCCATTATCTGGAGTTTTGAAAAGTTACTGAGTTCTGTCCTCCCCTCCACAGGTAGGATCTCTACTCCAGCCCCCACCTCAGAGCCATGTCCTGCCGCTGCCTCCTTATCCTCTGGCTGCTGGGTAAGTGCTCTAGACTGTGTTGCCAACTGTCTCATGTATTTTAAAGTGGGGTCACCTCTGAACCCAGACAACTCTTTTGAGTCTAATGCTGCTGAAGACACTGAAGCTTGCTGCAACTGTAGTGTTCCTGAACCCCCAGACTGTGGTATTGAAGCCATCCTTTCTCGGTTAACATAGAGCTCCCTCAAAGGATTCACAGAGCCCTTTTTTAAACAGTTCAACAAGTGTTCTTTTTTCCCCAACAACTTTGATATCCGGGCTTCCTCTTTAACATACATTTGTCTGTGCTCCGCTGGGGCAAATTTACACATAGTTCTTGCCATTTTCAGACGTTTTCCTAGCTCCACTACTTCTTTTTCCACCAGCTTAATTCGTCTTACAATATTTACCACACTACTTGCTGGATCATCAGGGTCATAGCTCACTTCAAGGAACTCCTCATCTGACGATCCACTCGCCTCACTCTCACTCTCAGCTGCCTCCAGCAAAGGCTTCTGGCAAACTTCCATCGCCTCTTCCTTCTCCCTTCCTTGGAAGCGCCCTTCTGGGGCCTGTACTATCTTCCTCCCCCCTCCACTGTCTTCTCGCTTACCTTCCGCAAGCTGGGCCATGGAGGGGGAAATGCTCTGGTGGCCTCCACTGGGCTGCTTCTCCCTTCGGTCCACTGGACTCCTTTCCCTTCTCCCGGTAGTCAAACCAGGGAGAGAGCCACTCCTTTCGGCCTTCTGGTCCCGGGCCCCAGGAGGCCCCATAGCCTGGGACTTTCCTGAGGCCTTCTCCCCAGGGACCCTCCTCATCTTTGGGGAGGGAGCTAGGTCTCACTCCCTTTCCACTGGAAGTCAGCAGAGCTCTCTAAAACACCTCCTTCCTCCTCAGCAGACTGGATGGACCGTACAGGTCTTTTTTCTGCCATCATCTACTATGTTACTATGTAATTACAGGGTAAGTGTACAGTTGGGTGCCTGACTTTATAGAATTAAGGGGTTAATGTGTTTGCACAGTAGTGTTACCTCATACCTGTAAACCAGAGCTTGAGAGAGATTCTTGATCATAACACTAACAGACAGATGATCAAAAGCCCCTGCGCTGTTCCAAACAGCGCTCTAAAATAGCACTGGAACAGCACGGGGCGCTATTAGACCTATGATCAGAGATAATACATGCAAATTTAAGCAGCTCAATTATCTCTGATGATGGGGTAGAAATGCGGGAGAATTGTGCCTGAGCATGCGCTCAGCACAATCCTCCCACACTTGTTTGACAGGTCTGGGCTGGAGACCAATGAAAAGAGAAGGGCGCCCATCTTTAAATCGGAAGATGGACATCCTCAACTGCCCTGTTGCAGGGACGGCCACATTTCAAAGGGGAGGTATAGCGACGGGGCAGTTGAGGACGTCCAAAATTTGGACAGTTCTGTGACGGGGCAGTTGAGGACGTCCAAAATTTGGACGTTTCTGCAATGGGCAGTTAAGCACATCCAAAATTGGATGTTTCTATGAGAAAGACGTCTTTCTCATAGAAACATCCAATTTTGGACATCCTTAACTGCCCATTGCCGAAATGTCCAAAATGTGGACGTCCTCAACTGCCCCGTCACAGAAACGTTCAAATTTCGGACGTCCTCAACTGCCCTCGCAGGCAGGTTTGCTGTAGGGGGGAATGGGGGCCTGCTGGACAGGGCTCACCATTCCTCCCCAATGATCTGCAAACCCTAACACCAGCTTGGAGCTGGCGTAGGGTTTGTCGCGGCCAGTGACCCAATCTTTGGCGCACTGGTCGCTGATCATTGAGGATGAATGTGTTAAGCGCTGATTAGCATGTATTTGTAAGCTACTTATTTTTATTTTTTTGTTACATTTGTACCCCGCGCTTTCCCACTCATGGCAGGCTCACTGCGGCGGGCAATGTACTTGCGCTAAGAGCCCTGTTTAGCATGCATTTGCATGCTACTTGCGCTAAGAGCCCTCGAGCGTTGTTTCACGCACTCGAGGGCTCTGATCATGGGGTGGTAGAAAACACCTGCGTTAATATGGCGCTAACAGCTTCTAGCACTGGCGTTTGCTGTTGATCATCTGCCTGTAAGGGCCCTCTTTACTAAGTCGCGTTATAGGTGCGTTAGCGTTTTTTAACGTGCATTAACCATGTACACGCATTAACTGCGTATGCGCCTACAGTATCTCTATAGACACCTACATGGTTGTCGCTCACTAATTGTAGGCATGTTAAAAACGCTAACGCTCTTTAATAAACAGGGCCCTAAATGAAAAAGAATCTTTTGCTCCAAGCACTTTGGTCACATGGTTCACAACTTTCATCTTCCATCAATGCAGAATTTGACAAACCTCATACTCAGATGCTCAAAACTACACAATGTAAAGCAGAGGATCTGATTTGTGAAGAGCATTGTTTCTTTGCTTCCTGTCTCCCTCCTCCACCAACTCTTTGTCATCTGGCATATTCTAATTTAAGCAGCTCTACAAACACATCAGAGTTAATACTGATTCCAACAGAGATACAGGAAAATCTGTTCCACCGAACAGTATTTAATCAGCGAATTCAAACTCCCAGAAGCATTCTTTCATTAACAGAACGTTTTCTTGTCTTCTCCAAAGGCCATATTTATTGATATGTTACAGTAGTGAATATCCAGACTTCCATTATCTGAAAAAAATCATTTAATACACAGTGTACTTGAATGTAATTCACCAGCTGAAAAAGGCGTGAACTAAATCGAAAATCCCTTACCCTCTTCCCTTCTATTTTCTGAAAAATGGTTGTCTTTCAATTCCCCACCGTCTATTCTCCCATTTTCTGAAATCTCACGTTATCTGGAAAAATACATATTTTAGCCTGAGCTCCATTATTCTGATAAAAACTGCTCTACTAGATGAAATCCAAGCGTCCACTATATATTTTCAAGAAGCAACATATGTACAGATTATTTTTATAGTTCTCTGCTCCGGTAGCCTTTTCAGTCATGAAGAAGAAAGCCGGATTCTGTGCAGGTTGTGTCAGCATAAGAATTATCCAGAAATGGGGATAGACGGGAGCTTTCAAGACCCAAAGAGGAAGGCACCTGTGGGATTCCAACAGCTCATGGACAGCATTATCTTTGGACAATCTTAAACAATCTTTTAAATTAGTTTTTGCTGAATCAATTCCTGAGAACTAGAGGATTTGCACCCCTTTCTCATCTGTCCAAGACTTTCTGCATCTTTTCAGTTTCTAATGCAGACATGGAGTGGCCTAGTGGTTAGGGTGGTGGACTCTGGTCCTGGGGAACTGAGGAACTGAGTTTGATTCCCATTTCAGGCACAGGCAGCTCCTTGTGACTCTGGGCAAGTCACTTAACCCTCCATTGCCCCATGTAAGCCGCATTGAGCCTGCCATGAGTGGGAAAGCGCAGGGTACAAATGTAACAAAAATAAAATAGATACTATTGGAGATTCTACATGGAATGTTGCTACTGTTGGAGATTCTACAAGGAATGTTGCTACTATTGGACATTCTACATGGAATGTTGCTATTCCACTAGCAACATTCCATGTAGAAGGCTGCGCAGGCTTCTGTTTCTGTGAGTCTGACGTCCTGCACGTATGTGCAGGACGTCAGACTCACAGAAGCAGAAGCCTGCGCGGCCACATTGGTGATCTGCAAGGGCCGACTTCTACATGGAATGTTGCTAGTGGAATAGCAACATTCCATGTTGAATCTCAAATAGTAGCAACAGTGGAGGAGTGGCCTAGTGGTTAGGGTGGTGGACTCTGGTCCTGGAGAAATGAGGAACTGCGTTCGATTCCCACTTCAGGCACAGGCAGCTCCTTGTGACTCTGGGCAAGTCACTTAACCCTCCATTGCCCCATGTAAGCCGCATTGAGCCTGCCATGAGTGGGAAAGCGCGGGGTATAAATGTAACTAAAATAAAAATGTAGGTGAGGACCTCGAATGGGGTCACAAAACTTGACTGGGGTCTACTACTACTAATAATCATTTCTATAGCGCTAATAGATGTACACAGTGCTATACATATTCTATGTAAATAGTTTCTCTGTCCCTAGAGGGCTCACAATCTGGGTGGGTTCTCCATAGGTCCATCATTATTTTGGACCTCTGTGGGGGGGGGGGGGGGTCATACAATTTTCTTTGACTGCAATCATGGGGTCGTGGCCATGAAAAGATTGCTAAGCACTGATCTAATACTTTTCACTCCCACTTTACCTATAACAGTTCCTGTGTTCAGTGGTAACTTTCATCTGTGTATGAAAATGCAAAGGAAATGAAAAGAAGAATTTTGAAATAACTTCTTATCAGGCACTGCTAACTCAATATTAAAGACACGCTGGCTGATATTCAGCCTACAATGGTCAGTGGGTTTTTTTTTTTTAAACCACTGACTGCTGCAAGTGAAATTAGCCCTGGATGTTTAGTTCTGAGAAGCCTCTGTGAAAGGTCGGAGCAGCCATTTTGTAGAGGCAGCTGCTAGGTGCAGGAGCGAGTAGGGTTTGCTGCTGCCCCCATCGACCTACTGGACCACCAGGGACTTTGGGTAAGCCGGGGGGGGGAGGGGGGCTATACCAAGTAGGGTTCAGGGTTGGGAAGGGATATGTATCTGTGGGAGACAGGTCTTGCCTTATCATGGGGGTGGGAAGAGGTCTAGACACTGGAAGAATGTCAGCCAGTACAGGAGGTTCTAGAAGAGCTGACCAAAGAGGGGTTGTACATGAGCTTTGGAGACTTCACAACAGTGGTAGAAGTTCAGATTAAAGGCCCCCAAGCCAAAACTTTGGAAAGCCCCCCCCCCAAAAAAAAAGTAGGAAGGGTCCACGTCAAGAGAACTGGGATCTGTTGCACTGCAGGGGCTGCTTGGGTGGAATTTATGGCATCATTTCATAAGTCTCTTTTTCAGATGACTACTGGAGACATTTATTCCATTTTACCAATTAGGAATTCACCGCTTAATTAAAAAGTAAATGGCAAAAGTCTCCCTAAACCTCCTGTGGATCTTTGAAGCTGTACCACAAACTAATCATTTTGTGGAAGGAGTCAGTTGGCTTTGAGCGCTTGTCTGAGTGGCATCAAACTCTCCTGACAAGCATTTCTTCCTATGTCATCCTAATTTATGCATATTTCACGGACCATTAACCTCCATATAGTTATACGGCTAGACATATCGCATTTACAAAGTAAAGTGTTCTGACAAAGCGACAACAAAGTGTGGCAGGCCTGCAAGAAAGCCAAGGGGAGCAGTTTAATTAAAAAACACTGTTAGCCATAACGACTTCTGAGAAACAGAGAAGCCTCATCATTGACAGTTTTGGACTTTGCTATCTAAAATTAGGCTGGGAAAATAATTGCAACTTATTAAAAGTCCTGTTCATTTGTTAGCACAGATGTCATATACTTTGTGATGGAAATGTATTCTCCAAAGATTTACAATGCATGCCTTTCATTGCGCTTGTATTTAATTTCAGAGCATCAGACATTAGATAGGAATAAGACTGAGCAATTCAGTGCATCCCTTCTTAATTATCTTAGATTCATAAATTCTGGTTTGACTTTCTCTTTACTAATAACATTTCCTGGAGGAAGTGTGGCGCAGACACCTTGTCAGCCTCTCCACACAGCGTTGTCATATGTGCACCCCATCTTGCCCCTACCTACAGGTTCCCTGCCCTGTATTAAATATAAATTGGGGCACCACTGTGGCAGTACCAGGAAATGTGCAAAATCCAGTGGCCACTCAGAGGACAGCTCCCGTGGGCAACTCTGAAAATAGTTCCCAAACCCTCTCAAACATAATGCTTTTTTTATGTCAGTAGCTATTCAGCAACGCCAGGGGATATGGACACTCCTCACTACCAACCCTTTCACTCTGGACTGGTTAGGATAGGGCATTTTCTAATGCTTAGGGGCCCTTTTACTAAAGGGTTGGAATGTGGCAACAGGTTTGCCATGTGCCAATCCGGAATTACCACAGGAGATCGAGTGGTAGTTCCTACCCCAGCTCATGCCATTTCCAGCACTTCAAAAATATTTTCAATTTTGTAGCGCTTGTGCTGACTCGGCAGTAATTGGGCATCACCGGGTTAGCACGGGAGCCCCTACCGCCACCTCAATGTGTGGTGGTAAGTACTCCTCCCCCCCTTGAAATGGCCACACAGCAAGTGGTTCACTTACCGCACAGTCATTTCTTCCCCCCCCCCCCCCCCCCCAAAAAAGAAAGCCTTTTACCCACTGCGGTAAAAGGGTGCTTCAGCGTGCAACAAAAACACATGCTGATGCTAGCTCAGGCCCCCTTTTACCACAGTTTAGTAAAAGGACCCTATAGTGATCAACCCAAACAGATCTTATATCTTAGACCTTAATAAGTACCTGTATATACTATGTAAACCTCTTTGAATGTAGTTGCAAAATACCTCAGAAAGGCAGTATATCAAGTCCCATTAACAATATTCCATTCACAATCTCAAAGAGTCTTTCCCAGTATGGCACTACTTATGTACTTATGTACTTATGTAACATTCCATTTAGAACCCCAATGAATAGCAAGATTCCGAAATCCCAAGGAGTGGAAGAGTAGCCTAATAGTTTGTGCAGAGGACTTTGATCCTGGGGAACTGGGTTCGATTCCCACTGCAGCTCCTTGTGACTCTGGGCAAGTCACTTAACCCTCCATTGCCCCTGGTACAAAATAAGTACCTGAATATATGTAAACCACTTTGAATGTAGTTGCAAAATATCACAGAAAGGCGATTATATCAAGTCCCATTTCCCTTTCCCTTCCCTTAATAGGTGTGATCCCAAAGTCAGTAAGCATCCTGTTAAGATAATCCAGTTTATGTTTTTTGGCAAGCTGGGGTACTGAGTTTTCTGGCTGCCTTCTCTTTATGGACTGACGGTGCTCTGTCCTCAGTTTACAAGCGTACAGGTTAGGTGTTTATATTCTAATTCAGTTGTATTGTGAACTCCCAGTTTGGCATGCTTCCTATAATTTCTAGTTCTGCTGCTATTGGCCTCCTTTGGGCATGTGATCCCTGCTGCCACTGTCTCATGGGCCCAGCCTCTGTTTTAATTTGAATATTTTTATTTGGTAACTGTGATTGTTGCTGATATAAGAGCAGGTTTGTACTTATTGTTGAAATGTTTTAATTGGAATGTGTTTATTTTGTATTGTGATTTTTGTTAGGTGCGGGTTTGGACTTTCTGATGTTAATGTTTTAATTTGGATATGTTTTATTTTGTGCTAGTGTAATCCTTGTTGAACTATACCTGGTTACATTAAATTAAAGCTATACAGAGGAATGCAATATTCAGCTACTATACACATAGCAATGCGGTTTAAGTTAGGACGGAAAAATTACTGCCTTAACTTAAACTACGTATCTGTGAATAGATGTGATTTAAATACCGTGGCCAAGATTTTAAACAACTGCTCACCGACTAGAAATAAGACTTGGTAATAAACCACCACATTTACTTGAAAGTAAATATCATACCAAGACATACTGGACAGTACCTCTTCGATTTCTCCATTTTTGTGTTTATTATCTCTAACACACCCTTGCAGGAATGATTAGAGTTTACCCATCAGCAGTCCTGTGCAGGTAATTTCTACGAAAAGTCTAATCGCTTTTAAATAGCTTTTATGACTCCAGAGGGATAGTCTATGAAGTACTTTTTAATGAGCTATCAGCGATTCTCTTGTGACGGTGACTGCAAGTACCTCATATTTCTATCCCAGATCAGGTCCCCAATCCCTATGATACAGATGCTTCTGTGCCATCATCCCACAAAAAAAACACACATATTTGTGATTATGAAGAAAGGTTTGGCTAATGGAGCTCCTCAAATCATAATTCCCTCTCCATGTTGTCATGTGCCAGGGGTCTTCAAATCCAGTCCTCGAGGTCTACAACCCAGTCTGGTTTTCAGGATTTCCACAATGAATATGTATGAGATCTACCTGCATTCACTGTTAGGTTGGGGATTACTAGAAGAGAAAGTCCCTGTGGAGAGTCACTGAGGGGAGTGACTGGAAGGTCCCTGGGTGGGAGGAAGCCCAGCCCAAGGGGAGTAATTTGGAAATAAAATACAGAGAAATAGTGTCCTGAGACTGAAGAGTGACAGGGGGAGGAGGAGTTTGGAAGGAGATAAGGTAAAGGGGGGGTCTTTGGTTATCTGGTGGTCCCCTGCCACTGACCTGGAGGAGTAAAGGAGAATCCCAAACAGAAAAAGCAAAACCACTGGCTGTAAAAGGGAGATGTGGCTCAGCAAAGCAACAACTGTGAAGGAGGAAAGCTACGGATGGGCAGAGGACAGACTCAGCCCAGGAGCATGGGATCAGAGCCAGCAAGTGCCCATCCCAAGACCAGGGTGGATCCAAAGCAAAGGTAATCTTGGAGGGAGGTCAGACCACAGGGGGTCTGAACATGCGAATATGAGAGGAGCACAGCCTTTGGGACACTGTTCTCTGGGATAGGCATGGACAGGAGTCTGCAAAAAGTGTGCATAATCCTGCTGAAAAGCCTCTGTACATAAACACAAGGAAGGAGAATACAGGAGTTCCCCTAGGGAACACCAGAAGGATTGTGGTTTTAAAAGACTTGCATTCAGTGTTGGAGAGATGATATGGGTTGATGTTCCTGGTTTCTCAGAATTTGAGGAATAAACAGTTTGAGTTTGCATGAGCTGCTGACTCCAAAGTATAAGTGTCTCCCAAGTCTACCTACCGTAATCTAAAAACCAGCCTTTGTTTTCCACAGTTTGCATTTGGTCTTGTTTTTTGGGTTCCTGAGTGAGAAGAGGGTAGTTCCACCCATTAAAGCTTTTTTCCCCAGGTGGCGGCACCGAATGCCAAGAGAGTAAGGGGGAGATTGCCTTTGGGAGGCTCCCACCAGGTCAGACCCTGAATCCAGGAGCACCCAGTACAGGGGCGTTACACATGCAAATAGATCTCATACATATTCATTGTGGAAATCCTGAAGACCAGGCTGGGTTGTAGACCTTGAGGACTGGGTTTGTGGACCCCTGTCATATGTAGTTATGTAGTTGCTGCCTTTCTAATGGTCTGCTGGAAAGGGTCGACTCTCACAGCGACCCAGACATCCTGACATGGGCCTTCCCAGAAGCAGCAAACATTTGTATGCAAGGGGAAGGGTTTACTGAGACAGATTTTTCAAGAGTCTGTAAATTCTGCAACAGAATTTTCAAAGTTCAACTGTAATTATGTGTTACATGTGCATATATTTGAATGCATCTGCATACTAAATCATATTAATTGGTATTTTATTTTATACAAGTGTAGTAAGTTTCTAACATTTCTTATACGTCTGGTTAATTTAGTTGGTTATTTTGGGGAAGGGGTAAAATATCTTAGTGATCAGAGCTAGGAAGAGAGAAGGGGGATAGAGAATGAAGGAGAGGAGGAAATCTGGAGGATGGGGCAAGAAAGAGGACTGTGGAGATGGAGAAAAGATCTCAGGAAGAGGCTTCAAAGTCCTTTGTGCTTGTCCCATGATTTCTTGAATTCAGATACAGTCCTTGTCTCCACCACCTCCACTGGGAAGCCTTTCTATGCATCTACCACCCTTTCCATAAATAAATATCTTCTTGGATTACTTGTGAATCCATCTCCTTTCATCTTTATTGTTTAACCCCTTATTCCAGAGCTTCTTTTCAATTAAAGTAAATCCCAGAAAACCTGCAGGTGTTTCACAAGACAGATGCTCCAGTATAAAGATCAAATGTATTGTTTCCTGCTCTGAAGCCTATGCCATAAATGCAGGATATCAAAGAAATCAATAATAGAAATGCAGAGGGTGCGTCATGTGATCTGAGAAGCTCATAATTCAATAGTTTAGGAGAACAAATTCTTAGAGAACCTCATCCCCCCCCCCCCCCCCCCCCCACATACACACACCTGGAGTGGATATGAAGGCACACCTGAGAGCAGCTGGATCATTATATAAGAAAACAGGAAAACACACACAGCGGGGACACGAAGGACGATGAAGAAAAACCAATTACATAGTAACATAGTAGATGATGGCAGAAAAAGACCTGCACGGTCCATCCAGTCTGCCCAACAAGATAACTCATATTTGCTGCTTTTTGTGTATACCCCACTTTGATTTGTACCTGTGCTCTTCAGGGCACAGACCGTACAAGTCTGCCCAGCACCATCCCTGCCTCCCAACCCCAGCCCCTCCTCCCAACCACCGGCTCTGGCACAGACCATATAAGTCTGCCCAGCCCTATCCTCACCTCCCAACCACCGGCTCTGGCACAGACCGTACAAGTCTGTCCAGCACTATCCCCGCCTCCCAACCACCAGTCCCGCTGCCCACCACCGGCTCTGGCACAGACCGTATAAGTCTGCCCAGCACTATCCCCACCTCCCAACCACCTGTAATTCAAATCAGAAGTTTTATTTACAGTAAAATGAACTCAACATGAATTGTGTTTCGGTTGCAAAGGCCTGCTTCAAGAGTCCCTAGACAATACAGAAAACATATACATAAAAACTATCATAAAAAAACACAAGAGCATGTACATAAAATAAGTACAAATTAATAGTGACACGGTTAACGAAGGTCATATATGCATGTGACACAAACATAAAAACCCATGGTACATGAACATAATATATGTTGATCCAGGCTAACATAAGGCTTGGATATAAATATTGATATAATGCATAAATAAAAAACAAAGATAAAATATCAGACAATAAAAAAATCATAAAAATATTACATTATAAGCATATTGTGAATCAAAACTTTAAAAATAATGAGAAATGTGACTTAAAAACATGCATGTAATTGAGTGAACTTGTATATAAAGGATGGCTAAGTCCTTCAAGTTAAAGGATAGAGACGTATCTAAACTGTCTGAATGGGAATAATCTACAAAGGGTAAACATAATATCTAACTGTAGCAACCAAGGAGTCACATAACCAGGAATGTGAAAAATGTAAAATGGACTAAGATAATATATGTGATTGAAGGAGGTAGTACCTATAAATTGCAAATATATGGCTGAACAATACTCTGAAAGTACGGAAGCCAAAACCTATGAGATAAAAGACAAATAAGACACTAGAAAGCATCCGGAATTTCCAATACTATTAAATGGACCAAAATCCGGTATCTGATACATTATTATCAATTAAATTTGGAGGAGGTAAGTCCAGTATCATTAAACAAAAAGGTTTTCAAACTTTTCCTGAATAGTAAATAATGACGACAAATCCTTAGAGAGTTCCATAAACACAGCCATCTGATACTGTAACAAAGCAGAAAAGTGTCTAATTTATTTTACTTTATTTAAATCAGGAAAACATAGAAGAAATTGATTACAGGTGTTATGATTAGACACAGCATTGTGTAAAATAATAGCCACATTTATCATGTAGGAAGGAACTTCAGCGGTTAAAATTTTAAAAACAAAATGAACCGTCTACCACAACGTCCTTGCCTTGTGTGCATTATTTATACTTCTGAGACGTTTGCACATCTCACTTGTACCCTCCTCTCTTCCAGGCAGGGGCAGATTGACCACAGGAACAATAGGGCAGTGTCCGAATGGTGACTAGAGAAGTGTGGGACCCCTACTGCTATGGGTCCTCAAACTCCTGAGGACCCATAGCAGTACTACTACTACTACTACTATTTAGCATTTCTATAGCGCTACAAGGCATACGCAGCGCTGCACAAACATAGAAGAAAGACAGTCCCTGCTCAAAGAGCTATGTAATAAAAGTGAGCCAAGTATAGGACAATCAAGCCATTGTGACATCACTGATGAGGTTGGCTCTTATTGGTGGCCTGAGGCATTATGACATCACAATATCACCTCTGATTACAAGAGAGAACTACTACTACTACTACTATTTAGCATTTCTATAGCGCTACAAGGCGTACGCAGCGCTACACAAACATAGACGAAAGACAGTCCCTGCTCAAAGAGCTTACAATCTAATAGACAAAAAATAAATAAAGTAAGCAAATCAAATCAATTAATGTGAACGGGAAGGAAGAGAGTAGGGTAGGTGGAGGCGAGTGGTTACAAGTGGTTACGAGTCAAAAGCAATGTTAAAGAGGTGGGCTTTCAGTCTAGATTTAAAGGTGGCCAAGGATGGGGCAAGACGTAGGGGCTCAGGAAGTTTATTCCAGGCGTAAACTCCTGAGGACCCATAGCAGTAGGGGTCCCACTCTTCTCTAGTCACCATTTAGTTTAATCACTTTTGATAGGCGGCTATTGCTCAGGGACCCAGATCACTGTCAGTCTGACCCTGATTCCAAGGTAAACACATTTTGGTCTTAATGCTTACAGCTACTTCTGACCACTGGCTTTTCAGTGGTGATTAACCCAACCATCTCTCTCTCTCTCTCTCTCTCTCTTGCAAAGTGCCTAGCAGTAGTTTACCCACCGCCAGGCACTCTTTCCCCTGAGTTTGTGAGCCTCAGATGCATGACTGGACTTTTCTGCACTGAGAACCAGGCCTCATATTTTCTTTGATACCACACATTTTCCAGTTCCTCTTTCTTTCAGGTGCTAGTGGCAAAGAGATCCAGCGATCCACGTCACTAGTGATTCGCATCTTACATCTGAGGGTACTGGAGAAGACCATTTAAAGAGCTGTATAAGAGGGAGGCTTCTTAGAATGGACATGTTGGTATATTCCCATGTATGAACAGCGAGGGGCCATATGGACTTTGGGCCAGATGCACTAAACCTTAACGACCCTCTAACAACCCTTTAACAAAGAAAATTCCTAACCGTTGCATGCATTAAAGGCCTTTTTCTGACGAAGCAAGCAGCTAACGAAAACGGAATACAAAAGAGTAACTACCATTGTAATGTGGACGATTCGGGATGCACTAACAATACCGATGATTATACCGAATCATTTACCGTGACATATTAAACGTATGGTCAGAGCAGTCGTAAAGGCCTGAGCTGTCATCTCCCCGCTTCCCCCTGCACCTTAAACTTCCAAGCTGGCATGTTTAAAAACAAAAGTGAGCTAAACAACACCTCCCATCTTCTCTGCTCTCCTCTGAAGTGTTCTGAAAACAACTTTAAACTGCTCAGGTCAGGTCCCTGTCCCCCTCCCTTCCTCTGTTTCCCCCAGCCCGGGGTGGGCGGGGCCCAGGTCTCTCTGCTGAGCTAAAGGGAATCACAGTGAAAGAGGTCTTTTGTTAGAAAGGGGGATTTATGAAGGACGTCCTTTTGGAGTCTTGAGGAGGACCTCTTCAACTGCACTCTCCTGCTAGGACCACAGAGCTAAATGCTCGCATGTCCCGATCCCCCCCCCCCCCTCACATGCCCCCATCTGACATAAGCAACCTACGAAGGTTTAATACGTTTGTGTTGAAGTTTGTGGCTCTGCGCATGTTTTAGGAGCCGATTACCGACGGGGATTACGAATCTGTAATGCATTGTAGTTTACAATACCGCACCGAACATGTGTGACTTGTTTTTTTGGTGCATTCTTCGTTTTTTCAAATTCGGTAAGCACTTTTACGTTTTTAGCATCTGGGCCTTTGAGTCAGAAGGAAGGATCTTGAAGGAGGAGTAGCAGGATACCCAGTCCTGAAGTTTGCTTTAGCAATAGTTTGACTCTTAGTATAAATGGAGAGAGAGGGGAAGAAGTTTGACATCAGAGGAGACCTACTCTGTCCTGACAACATGCACTTGTGTGTGTTGTTTGCATATAACCCAATGCTAACTTGATTTTGGCTTGGCATATAAGTTCTTAGCTTCGACAACTCTACTGAACAAGAAACAGGAACTGGAAATAACACAACTAACTGAAAGGTAAAATGACTCAAGAAAACATTCTCGGTGTTCTCGAGTAGGTTTGCCGAGTTACCGGAGTTTATCTGAATACCTGGGTAAAATCACTGCCTCCTGATTGAGCTGAGCTGTCAGGCTTTGGGGTTCCAGCTGACAAATGGACAGATTCATAGAGAAAATTCCACAGGACTCTCTGTGTGTTCAATTAGAGTATAGATAATACGTTAAGATGTAGATTCAGTTTCCTACCAGGATCAACAGGTCGCAGCTTAATATATAGCAATATAAAAAAAACAGCTTCTAAGCACATAGAATATCAAAATACCATCAAATTACTATTATGACAAGAGAAACCCTGGGAAGATGGAAAGTTGGAAAAGGCTTTGCTGGTGACACGTCTGTTACACTAAATGCTATTTACCATTATATTTTGACTTTTCCCTTCAAATCCTTCTGCCATGAATAAAATATCTGGAAATAACGACAAATTGCTATTCATCATGAATAATAAACTGTTTTTCTCATCTCTAATAAGGTTCCCTCGCTCTGAGATTTTTCTCTTGGTTGTGAGCTGTATTAGTGCTGCAAGATGTTTATTTAATGCTAAAAAAAAATAAAATAAAATAAACGATCAGTGATATTTTTCAAAAGCCAGAAAGGACCTAATGCACTTTGTATTTGGAGCATCCCACTTTCTCTGTGTGCCTCTGTTTAAGACATGTATCATTTAGGCCAGGGACAGAGTTCAGGTCAGGTGCTGTGATTGAGATTGTAAATTGGAGAAGTGCAAAGCTGCATCACTGGCTGATATAAAAGCATTTGATAAATGTCTCTTTCTCTCGCAAATTCCCAAGCTTCTGATTCTCAGGAGCGCACTGGTGCTTTCTGAACTTCTGGCAGTCTGCGCTTTCATTGCAATTAGTGTCAGCGAGTCAGATGCTTTTTTTCTTCTTTATTACGGTTACCCTGTCTATAAGCTTCTATTGTTTACATGCTTCTCTATATAATGTGAGACATATCAATGCTTCTCTATATAATGTGAGACATATCAGGGCAATTGCACAAGAAAAGACAATCAGTCCAATATTCAAAACTAATTATGCATTCACCAGCAGCTGCTCACATGCAATTTGTGTGTGCATTTTAAAAAGTTGCACAGATAGTATCAAGCTCTTTAAATCTCTAAATAGCTTGATGCTATCTATATAAAAGTGGGTCAGATCAAGAGAGAAGTAAAGGTGGATGACAGAATTATACAGAGCAGTGACATTCAGCGGCTGTCTGTACAAGTTATCCATTTGTGTTAGACCTGCTGATCTGTTTTATTTATTTATTTATTTATTTATTTATTTATTTATTTATTTATTTATTTGTGACATTTATATCCCAAACAAGTTTGAGTTCAATGTGGCTTACAATAAACAGTATAGGATACACAACTAAGAATAATGCATAAGAAACTAATTTGTAAGAATCCAATTTTACAATACAGTATCATAAACATTGGGATAGCTATGGATGTTTAACATTTAGAAAATCTATTATGAATGAGACATTGTATATGAAGCAAAGAGAAAGGTAATGGTAAATAGAGTAATAACCAATTCAGGTAATAATTAATTGTTTGCGATATGGTTGTTCTTTGTGAGGGTTTGTTTGAATAGGAATGGTTTGAGGATTTTGCAGAATATTTTCCTGTATATTTCTTATTTTGGGTGGGAAGGAGTTCCACCATTTGGTTCCTAGGTAAGTGAAGTCTTCATAGTGGACAGTTTTGTAGATCACTTTTTTGCAATTTGGGAGGTGTAGTCTGAGATAGTTTCTTGCCTCATATTTAGTGTTTCTTTGAGGTAAGTTTATTAATGGAACCATATAGTCTGGAGCTGTGCCATTTAGGATTTGCAAGATACAGGTACATAATTTGAAGGGGATTCCCTCTTAGATGGAAAGCCAGTGTAATTTGATTAATAAAGGAGAGGCACTTTCAAAACAAGAGATTTTATATATGAACCTGGCTGCAGTGTTTTGAGCTGTTTGGAGTTTTTTCATCAGGTACTCCTTACAGCCAGCATACATGGCATTGCAATAATCGAATGTTAATGATTGTATCAATAGTCTGAATGTTTCTGATGAGAAATAGGGTCTGATCCTTTTTAGTTTCCAAAGATACCTGAAAGATTTTGTGAGTTCCATTGGTTCTTTTTCCTTACAAAAGGCCCAGAATCAGTCTCCCTGTGCCAGGAAATTGAGTCTAGGAATGCACAGGGACCACTTCAGATGTTACACAGCTGCAGATCTGCAACCTGAAGTCACAGGACCTTCAAACACTCCTACGTACAGCAGCACCCGGGGTCTAACTGCACCATCCAACTAGTCACAGCTAAACCTCTTCAGGTTTGAAGGTTAGGCAGAAGACTAACCCACAGGGTCTTTACACAGGTGGTATACTTTAGAGCAGAGGTTCTAAACCAAGTCCTCAGGACACACCAGGCCAGTCAGGTTTTCAGGATACCCATGATGAATATGCATGAGATAGATTTGCATTAAATGGAGGCAATGCATGCAAATTTATCTCACATATATTTATTGTGGATATCCTGAAAACCGGACTGGCTGGGGGGGGGGGGGTGTCCTGAGGACTGGGTTGAGAACCCCTGCTTTAGAATCTGAGGGTATTTTAGTACTGGGGTTCTAGGTCCCTGTTTACTAAGGTGCGTTATCATTTTTAACACGCCTACAATTAGTGTGCACGCTATTTTTTTTTTTTTTTTTTTGCTACATCCATTTGCAGTTTTTCATCTCTTTTGCTCACCCCTTTTCCTGCCCATCTCCTTAATCTCTTACTTTTTTCAACCCTCTCATTCCCTATTTCTCCCTCCTTCCTCACCCTTTTATTCCCCGGTCTTTTACTAACTTTCCCTTCTCTTTCCCTCTACTGTCCAGCATATCTCTGTTCTCTTATCGTCCCCTAATCCAATATTTCCTCTTTCACATTCTGTCCCCATCCAGCATCTTCCTTCTCTCTCTTTCTCTGCATCTATCAAGCATATCCCTTCTCTTTTGCTCATTCTGTCTCTGACTTTCCCATCCACCATATCCTCCTCTCTTTCTATCCTTATCCAACATTTTACCTTTCTCCTTACCCCCCTCCATGGTCTAGCATCTCTCTCTCTCTTCCCTCTCCCCTCCATAGCCCAGCATCTCCTCTCCTCCGTCTAGTCCCATTTAGCATCTCATGCTCTGTATCTCTCCCTGCATTCAGCATCTCTCTTCTCTCTCTTCCACTGCAATCCAGCAACTTCTCTCTCTCTCTCTCTCTCTCTCTCTCTCTCTCTCTCTCTCTCATTTCCCCATGTTCAGGATAACACCTCTCACTCCTTTTCTCCCTTCCACCCAGCGTCTCCCACCTCTTTCACATACACACTGTATCATCCTGTCCAGTATCTCCCCTTTTTCTCTGCCCCACTGTAATCTAGCATCTCCCATTACAGTCCAGCATATTCCCTCTCCTCTTTCTCTTCCCTCCCAGACTAATATCTTCTCCCTCTCTCTCCTCCCACATGGTTCAATGTCTACCTTTTTGTCTCCCTTACAGCATCTCCTCTCCCCCTATCTCTTTTCCTCACTCATGGCCCAGCATATTCCCTTGCTGTCCCTCAACTGTGGTCTAACATCTCCCCTTTCTTGCTCCCTCCCCCCCACTCAATAACTTATCTTCCATCCTCCCCATAACACTTGAACTCATATCCCAGGACCTTTCCTGCATCTCAGTCCATTGCTTTTGCTACAAAACCATTCCCCCACCTTAGGTAGGGTCACGTCACATGATTATTAAAACACACCCTACACCACCCTTTATAACCCTTCCTTCTCTTATCCCTCTTACATCTTCTGCTTAATGTTGATTGTATCTAGATCCTGTCATGACGATGTCATAACAACACTCTGTAAGCCACATTGAGCCTGCAAATAGGTGGGATAATGTGGGGTACAAATGCAATAAATAATAATAATTATTATTATCAACTAAATAAGACAATAAAGGTTGACAAAGCAAAGCCAAGAACTCTGGTGATAGTAAACATTTAACCATCCAGAGTGCACATCTGAAACTCTGATCGTACCCAGCAAAAGTAAAAGAAATGGAAGAGAATTTGGAGAAACCCCTCTTTCACAAGGAATGTCCTTTATTTTGTGCTAAACTTAAGATGAGAAGAACAGGAAGAGGACTGAAGCTCTGATGAGGCCAGTCTCCTAAATAATGGATGTCTGAATTCTTGCCTTGGTTTTTCCTTCACAGTGGGGTGGTAAATCAGCAGAATAAGATCATTATATTCTCCGTACTCTTTCCTAGAGGCTCTGGGACTTCTCCAGTCGGCTTTAAGAAGTCTCATCGCACTGTTTTCAGGCGTCCAATTCTAGCCCGACAATTTCCTCGCAGGGGAGCCAAGGATGGGAGGAGGGGGCTGTAATTCATGAGGAATGAAGGAAGACACTGAAGAGAAACCCCTGCTGTTCCAATAAGAGGGTCTCCAGAACAAAACACTGGACTCATTACTACGGATAAAGGACATTTCCAATATATATTTTAAACAGCCGCGACAGCTTAATAATTTAACAGGGTTTCTTCATGTTAAGAACAGCAGCTTTTTCATGACGGTGGAAGCAATTTAGAACATAGAGGTTTAAGATGTGTCAAGAGGATATTTTATACCTGTCTATGGCACCGTCTATATTAGAATTGTACAAGAAGCATCACGGAATAAAACACACACACACACATGTAGAATACAACACTTGTGTCGTCTTATTGATCATGACAAATTTACCAGATGGTCACAGCGAAGTGGGAAAGATAGAAAGGATAACTAGACAGAATGATGGGCTGAATGCTCCCTGATTGCCATCATCTACTGTATTACTATGAACAAAGGGTAAGGATCATGGCTTCCTGGAGGAAAAAGCCATAGAATGTTATTGAATGGACGAGGGAATAATACGGTGAGCTATGTCCATGTTATTTCTCAATTTGTCTCTAGTGTTGAGGACCTGCAGGTCTGACTCTATCCTCTCACAATAGTAGTTCCTTTCTTTTTTGCAATATATTAAGTAAACCACTGTGACCTGTACACCTAAGGTATAGCATATCATTAATAAACAAAAATAAACATGTATATCATAAAGGCCATGAAAAGGTGCAAACCATACATATTTCTAGTTTTAATATTAGCTATTTTGCTTCTCTTGAGCTGAGACAAAGAGTTGCAAAAAAATTATAAATGTGCTTTTTCTGAAAAATACCTTTCTAAGGTTGTAGAAATTTGTGGTTTGACATTTTGGCCTGTGCTAACTTGTCACAAGTTGCTGGTCAGAAACTGAGCCAGAGACTCCTATGACTAAGGACACCTGCTGTATCCAGATAAACATTCAAAAGGAGAAGTGAGTGGGTGTGGGCAAAACTATAGCCCTAGCACGAGGGTGGGGGTAGTAACTTGGTAACATACCCGAGTGGAGGAGTGGCCTAGTGGTTAGAGAACTAGTCTTGAAATCCAGAGATGGCCAGTTCAAATCCCACTGCTGCTCCTTGTGATCTTGGGCAAGTCACTTAACCCTCCATTGCCTCAGGTACAAACTTAGATTGTGAGCCCTCCTGGGACAGAGAAATATCCAGAGTACCTGAATGTAACTTCTCCTTGAGCTGCTACTGAAAAAGGTGTGAGCAAAATCTAAATAAATAAAGATTCCATTCAGAATAGCAACATTCCATGTAGAACCTCAAAGAATATCAAGATTCTGGAATTCTAAAGAGTGACAAGATTCCATGCAGAATTTCAAACAGTAGCAACATTCCATGTAGAACCCTGGAGGAGTGGCCTTGCGGTTAGAGCACTGGTCTTGAAATCCAGAGGTGACCAGTTCAAATCCCACTGCTGCTCCTTGTGATCTTGGGCAAGTCACTTAACCCTCCATTGCCTCAGGTACAAATTTAGATTGTGAGCCCTCCTGGGACAGAGAAATATCCAGAGTACCTGAATGTAACTCACCTTGAGCTACTACTGAAAAAGGTGTGAGCAAAATCTAAATAAATAAATAAATACCCATTATCAAATGAAAACATGCTTATATGCATGACAGGCCCTAACTGCCAATATAATAAGGGAATAAATGATAGACTTTGATGGAACATGAGACGTGATGACAGAAAACAGAATATTCTGGAAAGATGCATATTTATTAGGTAGGAAGGATGACGACGAAAGGAAGAAAAATGTACAGTATTTAACAGGAAACAGAACTGAGGATGGCAAGGCTCAATGTGCCTACACTGGCAGGTGGACATACTGACAGCTCCCAGGGAAAACTCTGTTTTTATTTGCTACATATTATACTGTATTGGGAGTTTATTTGTTACTGTTTCAATAATTACTGGTTGGCTTCTTTGACAATTTGAATAAACATTTATTATGTCTAATAGTTATTTAGTAGCCAGAGTTTTTCTTGCCTGGAGAGTAAAGATTTACTCTTTCAGAAGGTTACTTCTGTTGCAGAGACAAGACAGAAGTGAACAAACCCCACAGAAAATGTCTGAACACATTTATTCCTGGTCTTTGGCATACACAAATTGGCTGATTTTATACACTTATGTGTATTTTATAAAAGATGCCATCAGTGCAAGCCCACCCTCAGGAACATGGCAGACATACTTATGCATACAGAGAATGCCTGCCCAGAAGTTTAAATGCCTAACCCTGGGCAATTATTGTGCATAAAACACTGTTTTACACACAGAAATAGGGTGATATGAATGGGACCAGTCATTAATCAGAGGATTATATGTCCTTCACTGCCCTGGGGGGTGCACGCCTCAGAAAAACACACTGCACCCAACCTTATCCTGGGATCTTTATATCTTTAGGGTACCAGCAGCTCCCTCTCTCTCTCTTTTCAACAATAAAACACAACTTTACTGAACAGCTGATAGAGATAATAAACAAAAAAAGGAAATAGGTCAGAATGTATTTAATAAAACAATAAATAATCACCCCCCCCCTCAAACTGACTTACAATACATAGTTAAAACAATTAAAACAGACATAGTAAACACAGTAAGTGACAGCAGATAAAGACCTGAACGATCCATCCAGTCTGCCTAAGAGTCACGCTCATTATCAATTCATGATTAAATCAATAATGAACGTGATATTATTTACTTAATCGTGGTCTTTCTTTGGTGTTTCTGGGACATAGACCATACAAGTCCTCCCAGCTGTTTCCCTATGTTCCAACTACTAGAGTTGCTGTCCAAACCCACTACAGTCTATCCGAATCTGTCTTGTCATTTGCAGGACCCATACCGTAAAAGTCTGACCAGCACTGTCCTTGGTTCTGACTACTGAAGTTGCATTTGAAGTCCTTTCTAGCCCAACCTAAACTGGATTGCCATATACAGAACACATTCCTACAAAGTCTGCCCAGCACCGGCCTTAGCTCTTAATAGCCAGAGTAACTATCCAAGCGTCACTCACACATCAACACACATGCACCCATTTAAGGGTTTTGTTTCTTATACCATCCATTTTCTAAAGAGATCCCCTGTGTTCATCCCATGTTTTTTTTTTAGTTTTTGTCTCTACCACCTCCCTCGGGAGGGAGTTCCAGGCATCGACCACCCTCTCTGTGAAAAAGAATTTCCTGACATTACTCCTAAGTCTACCCCCACCCTGCAACCTCAGCTCATGTCCTCTAGTTTTACCATTTCCCCTTCTCTGGAAAAGATTTGTTTCTATATTAATATCTTTCTTAAATGTCTACATCATATCTCCCCTATCCCTTCTTCCCTCTAGGCTATACACATTAAGGTCTTCCAGTCTCTTCTTATAAGTCTTATGATGCAAGTCCCATATCACTTTTCTTGCCTTCCTCTGGACTGCTTCTAGTCTTTTTACATCCTTCGCAAGATACGTCCTCCAAAACTGAACACAATACTCCAGGGGGGGCCTCACCAGTGATGTGTACAGGGGTATCAACACCTCCTTTCTTCTGCTGGTTACGCTTCACTCGATGCAGCCTAGCATCCTTCTGGCTATGGCCACACCTTGTCACACTGTTTTGTTGCTTTAAGATCCTTCGACACTAAGCTCCCCTCCCTGTCTGTGCATATCAGCCCTCACCTCCTAGGACATATGGCTCCTTTGGATTTCTACTCCCCAAATGCATCACTTTCCACTTCTTTACATTAAATTTTAATTGACAAACATTAGACCATTCTTCTAACTTTTGTAGATCCCTTTTCATATTTTCCACTCCCTCCGGGGTGTCCACTCTGTTACAAATATTGGTATCATCCACAAAAAGGCACGCCTTACCTTTTAACCCTTCAGCAATGTCACTCACAAATATACTGAACAGAATTGGCCCCAGCACCAATCCTTGAGGCACTCTGTTTACTCACATTTCCTTCCTCTGAGTGAATTTTATTGACCACCACCCTTTGGCGTCTGTCTGTCAACCAGTTCCTAATCCAGTTCACCACTTTGGGTCCTAACGTCAGCCTGTCAAGTTTATTTAAGAGCCTCCTATGAGGCACTGTGTCAAAAGCTTTGCTGAAATCCAAGTAGATTACATCTAGTGCACATCCTTGATCCAGTTCTTTGGTCGCCCAGTCAAAGAATTCAATCAAATTCATTTGGCATGATTTACCTTTGCAACTCATTGGATTCCAGGGAATTCACTTTCTTTTACTTCAACAACACTCCCACTACTTTGCCAATAACCAAAGTGAGGCTTATTGGCCTGTAGTTTCCACTTCTTCTCTGTGGAACCTCTCCTGTCTCCAAGGATTTATTAAACAAATCTTTAAGAGGACCCGACAGAACATCTCTGAGCTCCCTCAATATCCTGTGATGTATCCCATCCAGTACCATGAGTTTGTCCACCTTCAATTTTTCAAGTTGTTCATAGACACATTCTTCCGTGAACGGTGCTATATCCACTGTATTCTCATATGTACCTTTGCCAGCCAATCATGGTCCTCGCCAGTATTTTCTTTCACGAACACAGAAGTATTTGTTTAGCAAGTTTGCTTTTTCCTCATCACTCTCCACATAGCAGTCTGCAGCATCTTTTATTCTCACAATTCCATTCTTAGTCTTCCTCCTTTCATTAATATACCTGAAAAAATTCTTGTCTCTCGTCCTTACATTTCTAGCCATTTGTTCTACCACCTCTGCTTTCACCAGACGTATCTCCCTCTTGGCTTCTTTCAGTTTTATCCAGTATTCTTTTCTGTGGGCACACGGAATTCCTTAGGAAAAGGAAGAGTTAGTGGTTACTGAGGATTGGCAGACTGGATGGGCCATTTGGCCCTTATCTGCCGTCATGTTTCTATGTTTCATGTTTCTATGTGTTCTTCTTGAGTTTTCCTATATTTTAAGAATGACAACTCTTTTGCCTTTATTTTCTCAGTCACTTGTTTGGAGAACCATAACAGTTTTCTCTTTTCCTTGGTTTTATTTACTCTCGTCATGTAACGGTCAGTAGCCATTTTTATAGTTCCTTTCAGTCTGGACCACTGTCTTTCCACTTCTCAAAAGTCCTCCCGTCCCATCAGCTCTGTCTTCCGGTACGTCCCCATTTTACTAAAGTCAGCATGTTTGACATCCAGGACTTTGAGTTTTGAGTGTCTGCCCTCCGCTCTAGCTGCTAAATCAAATCAAACCATTTGATGATCACTACTGCCCAGGTGGGCACCCACTCTGACATTAGACACACCCAGCCTCCTCCAATGAACAATATACATAAAATGGTTGCTACAAAAAGCAAAATGAAAGTAAATGAAACATATAAAGTAATTTTAGACAGAGCCAGGTATGTGGTAAAAGTATCTCTAGCGATAAAAAAAGAAACAGCCTTATGATAGATGGTCTAGGCAGCTTAGTCCCAATAACTACAAAGGGGGGGGGGGGGGGGGTAAAGAAGGCTAGTAGAACTTTGTCGTGCATCTTGTTTTGATCAAATATCACTACTTCTCCGTCAGTTACACTGGTTACCTATCGAGTTTAGAATCAAATTTAAAATCTTAACTTTAACTCACAAGGTTCTTTATAATGGTTCTCCTTCCTATCTTGCCTCCATGGTCATTCCCTACACACCTTCCCATACTGTTCATTAGTTGAATGACAACAGATTGGCACTCCCATATCCCACAAAGGCCAGGTGGGAATCTACCGGATCCAGTGCTTTCTTTTTCACTGCAGCGGCTTTATGGAATGCACTACCACAACATCTACGGCTTGAACCATCTTACACCACTTTCCATGCTCTATTGAAAACCAACCTCTTTCAACAAGCTTTTGCGGTTTAATTTGGACTGGTTCTGCAATGGGAGATTAGGGTATCAGTTTTTATTTTGTTTTCTGTTTTTTAACCAAGATTTTGTTGTGATAATGTTTGGTCTTTTTTTACTATGATTGAGTGTTCTATACTTGGGTAGTTGGGTCAATCTTATCTATAAATTGGTGTTCCTTTTCCAGTTTCTTGCTTTGTATTTGTTGGATATTTCTTTTTGTAAACCGTTCTCATTTGCCTGCAACATGGGTGGTATAACAAGCTCAATAAACAATAAACATCTTTATGGCTGTAGGGGTCAAACAAACTTATCCCAGCCCCACCCTCAAGCTTTCTAGTTATTGACGCTCTGTGGACAAAACATTGATGGCACCACAACACCCGTGGTGCACCGCATTCTGCTGCCGATGGGGAAAATAGAACTGTATCCAGTTCACTGGTGGCTGCACAGGTAGCAAATGTCTTTCGACCCTGGATGACATTCAGGAACTGTTGAAGGGACTGGGGGAGCCCTATCTTTCAAGGAAAATCCTCTGGACATGACAGACCTCCAGAGTTTATATTCATACTTTTACTCCTTGTTATCTCCTTGCAAGCTTGTCGTTACTACTATTCCCCAGATCTGAGCACCTAGAGCTCTGGTTGACACAAAAGTCCATCTGCATCCACACATCTCTCAAGATTCTCTGCAGTGGGGATAGTTAACCTGCAAGTTGCTGGTTCCTTGCAAAGCCACATAAATCTTCAATATTGTAGGTAGATCCATCTATTTTCTTTTTACTTCTGCTCATTGCAGTTTATTGCTTGTTTTATTTTGCTTGATTTCTGTTGATAACCTTGCTTGGGACTCAATGCAGGTGCCTGAATGGTTTTGTTATTCAGTATAACAGTCATTGGCTCTTTTTTTTTTTTTTTTTTTTTAATATTTTCTTCATCTTTCTCCTACGTCAGCCCAAAGTCCTGGAATGTTCTACCAAGGCATCTAAAGGAGATTGAAGATCACCAGCTATTCAAGAAATCATTAAAAACATTTTTATTCGAGAAAGCTTATCCTACCAATTAACGCTTACTCCCCGACTATCTCTAATTGTCTATACTCGTTTACTACTCCAACCTATTCAAGCATCCTTGTATAAACCCTACTGTTCTTTCCTATCTTTCTGACTTGTCCTGTCATTACCCTCATTGCTTTGTAACCTTCTGTAACATTGTAAGCCGCATTGTGCTCATGCTAGTGAGTAAATATGGGGTACCACAAATAAATAAATAAATAATGCCATAACACTAAGTTTAATATAAGTGGACTTAACCATTTGTGACTTATATTGTTTACCTGAAAAAGTGTTTGTGCAAAAACAATGTGCTTCATTTATATGATGTCATGTAATTACTTACGCTTGTTACTTGTGATCCAACAGTCACTACAATGGGAGGAAGACCAAAAATGAACCCACCGATGCTCCAACAGTCTCAATAATACTGAATCTTGCATCATTTGTTACAGAGCATTAAAAAAAATTTACATTAGCAAGAAAATCTGAATGAGAAATCACCCCGAGCCAGGAGTCATAAAATAAAGAATTTCCATCTCAGACTTCTGAACCAGTGTGAGAGGGAAGCTGGGAAGAGGCAATTTTACAGTCAGCTTCAAGGCTTGGACTTCTCTCTGCATTCTTCTGCCTTCTGTTTGTTTGTAGTTTTTCCTCTTGCTTTTAATGCAGAATAAATTAGTCATTGTCGAGTTGGCCATGCAAAGTGGCTGCTCTTAGTGTTAATTCGTTGCAAAAGGAGATGATGGTGCTTTCCAGAGAAGTCTAGAAATAGCAGGATGACAACAAGATGTGCTTAAGGCAAAACAAGAGCACAAAGTCCTTTATAACTGATGGGATTGTTGAAAATATAGTGTTGCTTTCATCTTCTACTTTCCTTGTGTCTGGGAGACATTTAAAGTTATTTGAAGAAACTATTTTACAAAACCAGGATTTTCCACTTTTTAAATCACAAGAAGAACTGTAACATCTGGGAGCTTAAGTGTTTAAAGCTTTGATCTGGGTTTATTTTTTCATATTCTTTGAAATGGTTTTTAATGCCTAGATGTCTACATTTTGCCAAATATGCTGCATGAACAAACATTAAATGAATCTCTTAAAAGCAAGTCAAAAAGTAGCCATCAATAGGATTTCTGTAATACTTGTCCTGTTTACTAAGCTGTGCTAGTGTTTTTAGCATGTGCTAATAATCAGTGTGTGCTAGACGCTAGAGACACCCATATATTTTCTATGGGTGTGTCTAGCATTTAGCGAGTGCTAAAAACGCTAGCCTGCCTATAGGGCAGTTTAGTAAACAGGGACGTTAGAATCAGTTTTCAACGGTGACTATCAGCAATTTTTTTTAAAATTCTGGCAGCAATATCTAAAAATTAAAAAAAAGAAACCCATATATCGAGCAACAGTGAATATTCATATTCATTGCTGACCACCAGCCACTATTCGTACAGTGGCAATATCTGGTGATTTACTTTAGCACTGAAGCAGGTCTAAAGTAGACACCTAGATTATTTATTTACAGTGATTTTGCTTGATTGGAAACCAGACCATAATCATCTTATGTCAAGGGTCCTCAATCCAGTTCTCAGGTTAGCCATAATTAATATTCATGAGTTCGATTTGCATTTATTCCCTCCATTGTATGTAAATCTCTCTCATGCATATTCATTCTGGGTGTCCTGAAAACCTGGCTGGCTGGTAGTGACTCGCTGTCCAATATGGTCCTCAAACCAACTTATCTCTACTCCAGCCCTATCATGTTAGTGCCATATCAGTGCTAAATAGTAGTGGATACAAGGCACATTTTTATTGGCCACCAGTAAACTTGTAAGTTCTCTTGAAAATTGTCCCCAGAGTTTTTAGCGCATTTTTGAGCCATTCTGTAATTTTGCTTTATGTAAGATACCAGCAATCAGGGCCATCCCCACAAAGCCCACAGGCCTGGTGTAAATACCCGCACCTAAACATAGGCGCATTCTCTAAAATTCTATAAACATGCGCATAAATTTGAAGAACATCCCCAACATGCCGACACTCCTCCCATGGCCACGCCCCCTTTCAGCTACATACATTAGAATTTATACACACCTCTTTTTAGAATGTCTAAAAACAAGCACATGTAAATTTCAATTATTGCCAATTAGTGTTGATAATTGGTTATCTACTAATTATCCTCACTGATTGGCTCGTTACTCAATTAAGGTGCACATGTAAATTGGGCACACACCCAATTCAACACACACAACTTACCATATCTTTATATAGAATTGGGGGGGGGGGGGTGAGTGAAGAAATATTTTCTTAGACTTGTTTTAAATTTACTGCATAGTAGCTTCATTGCATGCCCCCAAGTCCTAATATTTTTGGAAAGTGTAAACAAGTGATTCACATCTACCTTCTACTCAACTCAGTATTTTAAAGACCTCTATCATATCTCCCCCCCCCCCCCCACCTCCAGCTGTCTCCTCTCCAAGCTAAAGAGCCCTAGCCTCTTTAGCCTTTCTTCAGAAGGATGTCATCTAATTCCTTTTATTATTTTCATTACTCTTCTCTATACCTTTTCTAATTCCACTATGGGTAGGGTTACCATATGGCTCCAGAAAAAGGAGGACGGATTGAGCCAGCCGGGTTTTACTTCCATTGCTTTCCATTGAAAGCAATGGAAGTAAAACCCGGCTGGCGCAATTGCTTTCCATTGAAAGCAATGGAAGTAAAACCCGGCTGGCTCAATCCGCCCTCCTTTTTCTGGAGCCATATGGTAACCCTAACTATGGGGCTCATTTTCAAAAGAGAAAAATGTGTAAAAAGTGTCAAAGCAACATTTGGACAAATGTTTATCTACGCAATTCGTTTGCAGTGCATCCAAATCACAAGAGGGCATGTTGGGGGCATTTCAGGGGCATGTTGGGGGCACTTCTGTTCTCTGAGTCTGACGTCCTGCACGTACAACATGCAGGATGTCAGCATGCAACAGAACGAAGACTTTTTTGCACTGACTGCAGCCCGAAGAGGACGTCGGTTGGCGGCGATTGTAGTACCCCGCCAGCAAAAGCGAAGGTAGGCAGCGGGGGAGGGTTCGCGGTGGGGGGAGAAATTGGGAGGGGGGGTCCAGGACAAAATCTACAGGGGCCAAGGCACCCCCAGGCCCCACGTAGCTAAGCCACTGGTGTGGCTATCTACTAAGATTGCTGGATCCTTCTACATCCCAATGGCTTGATTTTGTGCATTTTGCACATGGATGGGGGTTTTTTTTGGAAAATGGACCAAAAAGATAAACACACAGAGAACAAAATCATCTACCATGTTGCCGTTTTGGGGAAAAAAATAGATATTTTGCTGTTTTGAAAATGGCTATATTTCCTATTCGGATTTGGGACATTTAACAGAATATATCCAAAGTCTGACTTAGACGTCATATTGAAAATGCCCCTCCACATCTTTTTTGAGATGTGGTGACCAGAAATGCATATAAATATTTGAGGTGAGGTTGCACCAAGGAACGATACAAAGGCATTATAAGATTCTCATTTTTGTTTTCCATTCCTTCCTAATAATTTCTAACATTCTATTTGCTTTCTTAGATGCCACTGCACACTGAGTGGACAGTTTCAACAAATCATCAACGATGATACCTAGATCCTTTTCCTGGCTGGTGACTCCTAATGTAGAACCTTGCATCATGTAGCTATGGTTTGGTCTCCTGTTTCCCACATGCATCATTTTGCACTAACTTAAATACCATCTGCCATTTGGATGCCCACTCCCAGTCTTGTAATGTCCTCTTGCAAACAAAACAAAAAAAAAAAAAAGGAGTGGCCTAGTGGTTAGGGTGGTGGACTTTGGTCCTGGGGAACTGAGGAACTGAGTTCGATTCCCACTTCAGGCACAGGCAGCTCCTTGTGACTCTGGGCAAGTCACTTAACCCTCCATTGCCCCATGTAAGCCACATCCACATTGAGCCTGCCATGAGTGGGAAAGCGCAGGGTACAAATGTAACAAAAATAAAATAGATACTATTGGAGATTCTACATGGAATGTTGCTACTATTGGAGGTTCTACATGGAATGTTGCTACTATTGGAGATTCTACATGGAATGTTGCTATTCCACTAGCAACAATCCATGTAGAAGGCTGCGCAGGCTTCTGTTTCTGTGAGTCTGACGTCCTGCACGTACGTGCAGGACGTCAGACTCACAGAAGCAGAAGCCTGCGCGGCCACATTGGTGATCTGCAAGGGCCGACTTCTAGTGGAATAGCAACATTCCATGTAGAATCTCAAATAGTAGCAACAGTGGAGGAGTAGCCTAGTGGTTAGGGTGGTGGACTTTGGTCCTGGGGAACTGAGGAACTGAGTTCGATTCCCACTTCAGGCACAGGCAGCTCCTTGTGACTCTGGGCAAGTCACTTAACCCTCCATTGCCCCATGTAAGCCGCATTGAGCCTGCCATGAGTGGGAAAGCGCAGGGTACAAATGTAACAAAAATAAAATAGATACTATTGGAGATTCTACATGGAATGTTGCTACTACTGGAGATTCTACATGGAATGTTGCTACTATTGGAGATTCTACATGGAATGTTGCTATTCCACTAGCAACATTCCATGTAGAAGGCTGCGCAGGCTTCTGTTTCTGTGAGTCTGATGTCCTGTGCAGGACGTCAGACTCACAGAAGCAGAAGCCTGCGCGGCCACATTGGTGATCTGCAAGGGCCGACTTCTACATGGAATGTTGCTAGTGGAATAGCAACATTCCATGTAGAATCTGGAATAGTAGCAACAGTGGAGGAGTGGCCTAGTGGTTAGGGTGGTGGACTTTGGTCCTGGGGAACTGAGGAACTGAGTTCAATTCCCACTTCAGGCACAGGCAGCTCCTTGTGACTCTGGGCAAGTCACTTAACCCTCCATTGCCCCATGTAAGCCACATCCACATTGAGCCTGCCATGAGTGGGAAAGCGTGGGGTACAAATGTTTAAAAAAAAACCCCAAAGTCTCAGGTCAAATCAAAAGGAACTGTGTATCTCAGAAAAGAAGGAAATGAAAACTTTTCCAATGCACCTCTCTAAGGATTGAATGCTCAACAAGTTACATTCATAAAATCAGTAATATTTCACACAAAATATTTGTACCCTACAGAAGTCTAGAAATTAAACTACTGAATGAAACCTTGTTTTCATAAAACTATAACCAAAGTGGTTCTTAGCCCCACTGCTGACCGCAAACTGCACAGCGAACCAGTGAGACTAGGACTAGGTAATCTCTAACCTTTTTGTGAAATTGCAAATAATCTTTTTCAGTCAGAGGGCATTCCAGAAATTTGGTCCTGTTACCTTGAGATTTTCATCAAGGGGTCCTTTTAATCAAGCCACGCTAAAAATTGGCTGGCGTTGGTGTCAGTGTGGGGGTTTTCCACGTGCTGTGGTCACTTTTAGCATCGCAGTAAAATGGCCTTCTTGCCATATTTTCTTGTAATGGCCACGCGCTAATTTCCCCATTAGCATGTGGCCATTACTGGGGGAGCCCTATTTAGGGAGCAGTAAGGGCTCCCATGCTATCCTGCGCTAGTTGGCAAGTGCGTGGTAGTTATAAAATAAGAGCCAATGCCATAGAAATAGGTTTGTAGCTTTGACAAAGATTCCTGCAAGTTCTGTCCAAGGTTTTTACTTGCAGAAAGTTGAAACCTTGGGTAGAAGATGGACCAATTACATCTGTGCAAAAAACTGACTTGAAGATTAGGCCTACCTAAGGCCTCCATCACTTAGTGCCAAGTGCTTTCCTCTAGAAGAGGGAAGTCCATCTACTTTACTAGCTGGACCACTGCTGCATGGTTAGACGTTTGCCACCCATCCATTCTCTTTATGGCCCTGAGCTTCCCCTTTTTTTGCTGGGCTTCCCAAATCTGTCTTAGTGACCCAATAGCTAATTGGGTTTTCAGAATTTGCAGCATGAATAAGAGGTAAATGTGTATATATTCTATCTCTAATGTGAAACCTTTATGGGCAATGGCATTTTCAGGACAGGGTTAGGTTGATTATATTGCCTGAACTACTGAGATCCTCATGAAATAAGATCATTTTTGAGTTTCCCTTTCCTAGTTCATTTGTGTTCATTCTTATATATCACAGGTGTAGATAATGCTGGCCTTTGAGCATTGCAAAAAAGATGCAAATGAACCAAATTCTTTAGACCAAATGTATGCAAATATATTCCATGAATATTCATTTGAGATATGCTAGAAAGCAAATAAGTTTGTGGTTCTTGACGAGTGGAGATGCATGCTCTGCACCTGCTACTGAATCAAGGCATTGGGAGTTGAGTATTGTTAAAAAAGACTGCAAATGATAAAGAAATACAGCAGCAAGGAATGTGTGTGTGTGTGGGGGGGGGGGGGGGGGGGATGTGCTAGGGACATGTGTTATCAATGGGTAAGAAATTTTATTGGCTCCCCATTGAATAATGGTCTCTAATTGTGCTCATACCTCACACTAACATTATCGGCTTTTGTCTCACCTAGAATGTAAACCGCACTGAAACCCTGAAAAGGGGATATTAGCGCTATACAAGAATGATTTGATCCGATTTGAAATTTAAGGTTTTCATGCTCATAGTTAAAACATTACGGGCCCTGTTTACTAAGGCATGTTAGAGCTTTTAACACGCCTACAATTAACGTACATGGTTAACACGCATTAAAAATGCTAATGCACCTATAACACTGCTTAGTAAACAGGGCCCTACATGAGTTAGGACTAGCCCTCTTCTTGGTCATAGTGGCCAAAGTCAATCTTGCCCCACACCCTCCCATTTCAATCTACCGACCACAGGCAGTTCTAGCACCTTCACAGGTGATGTCCATATACAATGACCCAAATAGTGATACACAAATTTGTTTTTCTGTTGTACATTTGTTTTTTCCCACACCCCAAATCCCCCTACCCACTCCCTTCCACTATCCTTTGAGTTGATCATATTCACTTCTCCTTTAACTATTTAATCAAAGCACACCATTCTGTTGAAAATTTTCAGAGACCTGTGTTACAGCTGTTAACGTTTCCATTATTTATTTATTTATTATTACATTTGTACCCCGCGCTTTCCCACTCAAAGTAGGTTCAATGCGGCTTACATAGTAATAGGGATTACATCTCATACCTCTCAGTACATTTATCCACTGCACCTTATTTGAGAGCTTAGGGTCCCCTTCCAGCAAAAAGCTACTTCACACCTGGCTACAACCAAACATACGGCTGTTGCCTTCCTATATTTTTAGGACTCCCTGTTGGCCACAAACCTAGGAAAAATAATTTGAGTTCCTCTGTCAAAGGGACTTCAGAAAAAAAAAAATCTTCAGAACAGCTTGCTAGCTGCTCACTCAGAATTATTTTACTTTTAGGCAGGTCCACTGAATATGAAAAAGGGAGCAGACTTTGCAATATTGCCTCCAGCCTTTTCTGTGCAAAACATCTTATGCTGTCTTGTAGGTCTAAAGATACCACTTCAGTACTTCACAGCCATTTGCTTTGGTTATAACTGACATGGATGCAGTGCTAACGTTATCCCATGTTTTTCCCATTGTTTATCTGATAATTCCCCCCCCCCCCCCACCCAATGAAGTCTATCTCCCTTTCAGCCATGTATCCTATTTCTCAAACACAGTGCCCAGCATTATTCTACATAGTACTTGCTCATCTTCCCAATGTGGTATATATCATTCAGTGTAAAAAATGTAACGAAGGATGCTATATTGGAGAAACAGGCCAGATGCTTAAGACAAGATTCAATTTACATAGACATCACATGAACAATACTGGTGCCAGTAGGGCTCCCAGGCCTGTTGGTCAGCATTTTACAGGACCAGGACACTGTACCAGTGACTTCACAGTGAGAATCCTGAAAGGTAACTTTAAAACCATACAAGAACGTAAGACCTTTGAAGTCAGAATGATTGAATATTTTAACACCCAACAGAAGGACTTAACAAGGACCTGGGGTTCCTAACCCATTATAAACCATAAAGCTGTATGTCTCTGTGATCACCCTCCCCTCACCTATCCACACCCATCCTGTTAGAATATCAGTGATATGCTTTGATGTCCCCATGCATACCTCCTACCCACCCCCATCCTCCCACCCTGACAGACTGTCATAGTAATGCTTGAATGTTTTCACTTATAAACACTGTCAGCTAGCACATTTGCTTATTTCCAATCTGACGAAGAAGGGCAACCTTCGAAAGCTAATCAAGAAATGTATTATGTCCAATAAAAAAAAGGTATCATCTTATTTTCTTTTCCATGTTTTATTTTGTTTGATTTCTATTGATAACCTTAAGAGTGGACTAACACGGCTACCACACTCCTCTTCTACATAGTACAGAAATTAACCTTTTGGAATGTGTGCTTCCAGCATAGATTATTTTCAAGGGTGCATAAACATTAGTTTCTTGGGCCCTGTTATCTAGGAGAATACGTGGAGATATTGATTATAATCAGGTGTTTCTCACCTCACCTCTTTAACATTGCTTTTGACTCGTAACCACTTGTAACCACTCGCCGCCACCTACCCTCCTCTCCTCCTTCCTGTACACATTGATTTGCTTACTTTATTTTTGTCTATTAGATTGTAAGCTCTTTGAGCAGGGACTGTCTTTCTTCTATGTTTGTGCAGCACTGCGTACGCCTTGTAGCGCTATAGAAATGCTAAATAGTAGTAGTAGTAGCATTTGCAGCTCTCGATTGTAAGCTCTTGAGCAGGGACTGTCTTTTGTGTATGATGTACAGCGCAGTGTATGCCTTGTAGCGCTATAGAAATAATTAGTAGTAGTAGTACTATGAACTAAATCTATGTAATCCTAGGTTCTCCATCTTTTGAATGTTCCTCCCTACCTTCCAGGCTTAAAGTCCCAACAAGTGAAGAAATCTTATTGCCTCCATCGCTCCCTCTTTACCTTGGTCCACATCCCCAATGTATGCTTCATGTAGGGATTAATTATCCAGCCTCCCCTCGTGCTTGACTTTTGGTATTGATAATCACTGAATGACACTAAGCCATGATACACAGAGGAAGAGATGCCCAAAGCGTAATGCCAGCGGTAAAAGGGGTTAGCGCCCAACTTAACGCTCAAAGGACTGGGGCAGGGGTATTTAGATGTGCATTAAACATAGCTGCAAATTGTATTGCAATGCATTTAAATGGATGCAAATGAGGTCAATCAGTATTCCTCCCCAATGTTCAGACAGCAGCACTGCAATGCATTGAAGCAAATGATGGCCTTTAATGCCAAAAACATACCACCAGCTCAGGGGTAGCGTTAAAGATTTTCAGGAGATTTCTCATTAATTTGCCACAAGTGGAAACAAGCCCATGCAGCTTTTTAAGCGCTGAAATGGGGAAACGAGCATGTGCGCAAATCTGAGCGAAAGTGAAAGCACACATTGGTGCCTATTGTTCTTCCCTTAAATATGAACTTTTCAACATTTTAAGTGAAACAATTTTGAAAGCCTCGTACCTAAAAGCACAGAAGAACAGCACCGATGTGCACTTCTGTTTTTTTTCTGGGCATGTGCATAAGGGCTGTGCTTACCACAAAATCTTTTGTGTGCATGTGCCAGGCATGTTCCTCCCCCTACTTTTGGTTTACAAGTGCAAATTAAGCATGCCTATCATTTGCAGGCTGATGCCTTCGAGCAGTTCTGAGCTATTTTTGCATTGTGGGTTTTAGTGTCCAGCTTTGAGAATTGGCCCCTAAGTCCTTTTGTCTTTGAACATAGTCTCTTGGCTAGCTTTGTGTAAGCAGTGGAATCTTTCTGCATGCTCTCTGGTTTTCAGCATCCTCGTGCTGTGGTGCTCTATTGGCACAGCACCCTCTAACTAGGACTATTATGAGGTTAGACGATAGACACCAGCAGTAGGCAGATTCACCATCTGCAGCAAAATATTTGTCTAGCAGGAATTAATTCTACCGCCTGAAAATATCATACCACATTTGTTATTTAACTACAGCAGTCCTGTTATCTCTGTGTCTGAAATAATGAACAGCGGATTAAAACATGGCTGTCAAGTAAGAAGAGAAAAAACTATGAGAATCATCCTTGCTAAAAGAGGCCTCAGACTTGAGCTGTGCACAGATGGCCTGGGCAGGAGGGACCTCTAGCGTTCATCATCTGGTAGAGAATCCATTCATCTCAACCCTGACTCTCAAGCAGCTGCTTTGTTACACTCTCATCCTTTGCCACCAATGGGCATCTCACAGCACCACAGACATGAAAACTCTCAAGCTATATCGATTCAATGTCCGTTATGTTGTACAGTATATGGGGGATTAGCAAATAAATTCTCTGATATAATCTGTTACACCAAAGACACATGAAGGGGCATAACTCGAACGGAAACGTCTATCTCCATGGGCGTTTATCTCCGGAGAACGGTCCGTGAAGGGGCGGACCGAACCGTATTTTCACAAAAAATAGACGTCCATGTTTTATTCGACAATTTGTGAGCTGGAAAAATGAAAGCGCCCAGCTCAAAAACGAATAAATCCAAGGCATTTGTTCGTGGGAGGGGCCAAGATTCGTAGTGCACTGGTCCCCCTCACATGCCAGGACACCAACCGGGCACCCTAGGGGGCACTTCTACAAAAACAAAAAAAAAAAAGGTAAAAGAGCTCCCAGGTGCATAGCACCCTTCCCTTGTGTGTTGAGCCCCCCCAAATCCCCCTCAAAACCCCACTGCCCACAAGTCCACACCATTACTATACGCCCTAAGGGGTGAAGGGGGGCACCTACCATGTGGGTACAGTGGGTTTGGGGGGCGGTTTGGAGGGCTCCCATTTACCAGCACAAGTGTAACAGGTGGGGGGGGGGATGGGCCTGGGTGCACCTGCCTGAAGTCCACTGCACCCCTAATAACTGCTCCAGTGACCTGCATACTGCTGCCAGGGAAGTGGGTATGACATTTGAGGTGAACATAAAAAGTTGTGAAACGGCATATTTTGTGGTGGGAGGGGGTTTTGTGACCACTGGGGGAGTCAGGGGAGGTCATCCCCGATTCCCTCCAGTGGTCATCTGGTCATTTAGGGCACTTATTGGGGCCTTATTCGTGGAAAAAACAGGGTCCAGGAAAAGTGCCCTAAATTCTCGCTACAAACGCATATTTTTTTTCCATTATCGGCAAAAGGCGCCCACCTCTGATCGGCCGATAACCACGCCCCAGTTCCCGCCTTCACCACACCTTCGACACGCCCCCATCAACTTTGTCGCATCCGCGACGGAGTGCAGTTGAAAACGTCCAAATTCGGCTTTCGATTATACCGCTTTATTCGTTTTGTGAGCTAAACGTCTATCTCCCGCATTTTAGGGTCACAATATAGGCATTTTCTATTCGATTATAAGCAGGATAGTGTCTCAGACAACTCATTTCTGTAGAAAAGTCAAGTCTGTGGCAATTGGAAACATTTTCACATAGTTTCCACAGAAAGATTGGTGGTTTGCCAGCATTTGGCAAATAATGCTACTTGCTGATCTTCCAGAAGAATACACTTGGGGACATTACTTTGCTGGAGCACAAAAAAAAAGATTCGGGATTCGAGTATCACTGGACTGGGCTGCCTTTGGTGGTTCTGATTCCGAGGTCTGAGAAGTTGCACCAGCTAGAGAAAACCTGAATTACAAAAATATAACACTTGCCATACTGGGTCCAACCAAAGGTCCATCAAGCTCAATACCTGTTTCCACCAGGCATAATCCCAAAATGTAGTAAGGTTACATGCTACCAACCCCAGGCGTAAGTAACACCTTTCTCAAGGTCTGCCTTAATAATGGTTTATGGACTTTCCTTCCAAGAACACATCCAAACTTTTTTTAAACCCATCTACGCTAACCGTTTTTACTGCATCCTCTGGCAACAAATTCCAGAGCTTAACTATGCATGGAATGAAAATATTTTCTCTGATTTGTTTTAAACTTACTGCTTAGGAACTCCATAGAGTGTCCTGTAGTCTCTGAAATTTTTAAAGAAGCAAACAATTGATTATCTGTTCCACAGATCTCTCCTCATGTTGCAAGCAATTCTTCCTTTAGTTCATTATGAAGTACCAGATCCTGCACACATGGTCCAGGAGCCTCTGAAAACAAGCCAGTTCCTTCTTCAGATGTGTTCTTTCAGCTTTGCTGTCACCCTTGAAGAAAAGGACCTGGGATAAGGTACATTGCATTTCTTGACCATTTAAAGGTACATTTGCATCTCTGGGCCATAAACCGTCTCCCACTCTACACAGAAGACATTGAAATGGAGGAAACTGATTTCCACATGGCTTTTCCTTTTCCAGTCAGCACAGCTGGTCACCAGAAACTTCCTTAACGCTAGAATCATATGTATGACAAATGGCTTTTAAACAAAATTATAAACTCAGTAGCATAGGAAGAGGAAAAACAAAGCCGACTCCGCTCACTCTATTTTAATACCTCTGTGTCTTTAACTCTGCAGTCTGAGCTGCTCAGGGTACTCTAGAGCTAAGAGTTTATCAGTGGATTCAGGACTTTGCCACACATGAGGGACTATCCTCGCATATTTATCCTTGGATATGACCCTGTGGATTTCCCACTAGGCAGACTCATTCTTTTAATATTTAAAGTTAACATAAAGCATAGGGAGGGGGTTGGTAATTAAGGAGAAATGCATGCTGAGGGTAGAACTGTATTAACATAATTAATGATCATCAAACCTCCTAATTTAAATCACATGCACATTCGCAGCAGCTTAACCCAGATTAAATCTAATTCTGGCCTGATAATTCTCACTCTGTCTGGGAGGCCCTACTGTAAAGTCAACATTTCACAACCTTGACAGAAACTATGTTCCGACTGGTTTAAAAGTTTCTTTTTAGGCTCCTGCTTTTAAAGGTCATTGATGCAGGGGTCTGATCTGGAAAATGCTCCCTACCCTACAGGGGTATCACTTTGCACCAGTGAAGGTTTGAGTAGCAGTGTGGAGGTAACTAACAGAGTAATAGAGTTAGTGTTTCTCTGACGGGGTGGAGTTTGGGGAGTGGGGTATATGTCACATGGTGGGTGTGAGTTTAGGGTGTCTTTTACTAAGGCGCGCTCACGTTTTTAGCGCATACTAAATTGTGGGCACGCTAACGTTAGAGACACCCGTAGGAATGCATTGGCGTTTCTAACGTTTAGCATGCCCACAATTTTAGCATGTGCGAAAAACGTGAGCGCGTCTTAGTAAAAGACGTCCTTAGTTTGTTGCCTCTTCAAACAAAAAAGTTTCCAATGCCCGTACCTGCTGTGGTGCCCCAGAAGGGCCCCAAAGCCACACTAACTGGTCAGAGTCACCGGTAAAGTCGGAGGAGAGAGTGGACTGGTGGAAGGGAGAGAAAAACCGCAATTCACTAATATTGGTACAAATCTCCCTTTAACAAGATATTAAAGGAAATGCCATGTGTGAATCATCTTCTGAGACCCCCTGCTGCAGATACAGTATGAATGGCAGTAAGAGTGAATGACTTTACACTCTCGCTGGAGGTCACTGCTTCTTTCTCCCTTCTCACCCCGGTCCGATCTACATCCCAATTCTGTTCACCACTGGGTACTACTAGAAAAAGAATCAGAAAGCAAATAAATAAATTACATATTACGTAAAACAGACCCTCCCCCCTACCTTACTAGGATAAAGCCATAGAATTTACATGGAATCAAACAGAAACTCCATCAACACTTAAACCTATTCCAGGCAGTGGCATAACTACGGATGGGCACAGGCCCACCCTATCTGGCCTCCAAACACAGTTCAGCTGCAGCCGCCTCACTCGCCTCTCACTCTTCTCCACCCCTTGATCTGGCATTTTCCCCCCCCCACCCGTTCTACCACAGTACCTTCCCTAGCTGCGGCAGCATTGCACACCCACTGCCTGCACTGAACCCGCAAGGCTTCCCTTTACCACATGCTGCCCTTGCTGATATCACTCTTGTTTCCTCTTCTATGGCAGGACGCAGCAGAGAGAAGCCTGTGGGGCTGACACAAACCGGGATGTACATTCCTGCTGCCAGCAAAAATACCAAGGTATGGAGGTTTGTTCAGAGAGGGTGGGGGAGGAAAGGGAGATAAATGCAGGCAAGGGGTGGTGGAATTTTTAGAAGGCCCATCCATCCAAACTCTGGACCCACCCCAAATGACAGATCTGGCTACACCCCTGGAATTTCCAGGAAATATTATACTACTACATTGCCAGAATCTTAACTTTCTAACCGCATATCCACCTCACTCCCACCATTTCATTTGTGGTGGCTGGTGGGACTTGCAAAATCCTAGAAACATAGAAAAATGTAGGCAGATAGACAATATGGCCCATCCATGCCATCTATTCTCCCTATCACTCCCTTAGAGATCCTGTGTATTCGTCCCAAGCTTTGTTGAATTCAGATACTGTTTTCATCTCCACCGTTTCCACCAGGAGGCCGTTCCATAAATTCACCACCCTTTCTATTAAGAAGTATTTCCTTAGGTTACTTCTAAATCTAGCCCCTTTCACCTTCATCCTATGCCCCCTCATTCCAGAGCTTCCTTTCAATTGAAGAGATTTGCTTCCTGTGCATTTATACTACAGAAATATTTAAATGTCTCTACCATACAGTGTCTCTCCTCTTTCTTCCAATATATACATACTGAAATCTTTAAGCCTTTCCACATAGCTTTTTAACAAAGAACACTGACCATTTTAGTAGACACCCTCTGGACCGACTCCATCCTGTTTATATCTTTTTGAAGGTGCATCTCCAGAATTCTACACAATGTTCTGAATGAGGTCTCACCAGAATCTTATACAGGGGCATCATCACCTCCTTTTTCATACTCGGCCATTCCTTTCCCTATACACCCAAGCATCCTTCTAGCTTTCGCCGTCACCTTTTCTACCTGTTTGGCCACCTTAAGATCATCACATACGATTATACCAAGACCCACTCCTCTTTTGTGCACAAACGTTCTTCACCCCTACACTGTCTTGTTCCCTTGGATTTTTGCAGCCCAAATGCATGACCCTGCATTTTTTTAGCCTTAAATCTAAGCTGCCAAATTCCAGACCATTCCTTTAGCTTCACCAAGTCCTTCCTCATTTTATCCACACCATCAGGGGTGACTTCCCCATTGCAGATTTTGGTATCATCCACAAAGAGGCAAACCTTACCCGATAGCAATAATCGCTTACAAAATGTTGTAAAGAACCAGCCAGAGGATCAAATCTTCAAAGCCGCCCACAGAGCTCACTCCTCCCCACCTGAGTTGTCGGACTTGTTCCACCCTGCACTTTGATTTAAAAAAAAAAAAAAGTGTTATTTTCACAGGCCTCCTAATTATTGGATAAGGTGCAGCTCCAAGGGGAGATCAGGTACCATCATGTCTGACCTTGTTTTGTACCCGGATACACTTTATTTTTTAGCCTCTATATTCAGCCGTGGCACACAAGTGAAAACACTGCATCATTATTAATGTTAATTTCCCCCTCTATTTTTAGCACATGCAGACTTTAAGAGAGCCTCAGGAGTGAAAAAGTAGAGGCGTTATGTATTGTCTGCTCTGTGCTCCTGAGAAATTCACATAAACTGGACTGTATTCCACAGAGCTGGGTGAGGTGTCAGGGTAAAACAGGTGTAGAGGACACCAAGGAGTACCAATTAGCAGAATCAGTAATGAAGTACTGTTTATTCCAGCTGAAAGGAGATCCTGTGCTAGGGAGGTGAGAGGTCCCCTAAGGCAGGAAGTCATAGATCCTGCACTGGAGAGGGAAGAGGGGAAGAGCCCAGGAATCACAGATCATGTGCAGGAGAGGAAAGAGGGGCCAAGGTTAGAAATAATTTTAAGCTGAATTCTGTTGGTATTTCAGATAATGTATTATTACAGTGGTTTAAAGATTTTCTAATAGACATTACAGGTTTAAAATGAAAGAGGTGCTCTCAGAATCTTGATATCCACCATGCAGAGTCCCACAGGGTTCTCCACTGTCGCCCATTTTGTTTAATGTCTATCATGACATTGATGGATTTGGGCTTTCTTCTTTAAGTGTGAAATATTGTTCTTACGTAGATGACATGCTATTGTTAATTCCAGTTGAGAATGGATTTGAGTGATATTTCCGCTATGATTGTTTATCCATGGATTCAAACTGAACGCCGACAAGACTAAATACTTTGGTTAGATAGAAATACTGATTCTGACTAGATCCAAGATGGCCGCGCTCTGTTAAGACGCTGTGGGTCGTGGTTTCTCCTGTTGTTAAAGAAATGCTGAAACGACGAGGGGAGAACAGCGGTCAGTAGCTTCCCCGCTACCTCCCTCCTTACCTGGTCCAATGGATCGATATCTGCAACCACAAGGAGCTGTTCATGAAGGCAGAACGCCGCCGGTAGGGAATGCCGGCGACCGGGAGATTTCGGCTTCCCCCGGGCTTTGAACCACTCTGAGCCCGCTGCATGCACTCCGCCTCCCCAGCCAATTGGTGCAAGTTCCTTCCTCTCTGAATCGACGGGGTCCCCCTTGGAAGGTGTTATGGGCCCAGAAGAACGTCGTGGAGAAGCTTCAATTACATCTGAGGAGGGACTGGAGGGCAGTTTGCCCATAGAACCGCCGTGGAATGAGGGGAGAGGAGCTGAGGACAAAGTGCGAGCCATGAGCAGTCTTCTGAAAGGTTTTTACTTCCCAAGAGTTGTAGCCAAACCAAAAGAAGTGACTTTAGACGCCTTATGGGATTAGTGTCTAACCTGGTGACAGACCTTCTTGAAGCAGATTAATGATGTTTCAACCAAAAATAAAGACTTTAGAAATTGACTTACAAAAAAAAGAGAGGAAGAAATCAAGGTTTTAAATGATAAAGTTGAAAAAATGGAGCATCAAGATCAAGAACTTTGAAACATTACAACCTACAATGATAAAGATTTGACAACCCTCAGGCAAAAAATGGAGATTTTCGATAATTATACTAAAACCATAACCTGAGATTTGTTAATTTTCCCAAATATAAAATGTTGCTCCTCTTGAAATGTTAAAGCGTTACCTTCGGGAAGGTTTGAATATCCCAGAACAGAATCTACCACCGTTTTCCCAAGTATATTATATCCCAGGGAAAAACCTGAATCAAGTAGTTGAAAATCCTATAGATGTTTCTCTTTTGCTTGAGACTTCTGACACTGAACTAGCAACAGCCGCCACTTGGTGGCAACAGTTGCGCTATTGCCTGACAAAGATTGGATTTTCCGTTTGTTTTTTCGAAATAAGGATAAAAACCTTTTTAAGTTTCCAAAGTACTGTTATTTCCTGAGTCTCTAAGGAGACAAGACGATGGAGGAAACAATTTTGCTCCTTAGGCCAGAAATTTTGCACTTGGGGGCACCTTTTTTTTTAAGATACCCCTGCAAGTGCATAGTAAGGCTTAGGGAGAAGAAATATGTATTTACAGAACCTGCACATGTATCGACACTTATAACCTCAGTAAAAATGGAGAAGCATTAAAGAGAGGAATAACTCCACTTAACAGAGATTGGAATCCCGTATTATTTTCCTATCTATATATTTCTCCCTTTGATTGCCTAAAATCTTGGATCTCAATTTATGGACTTGAGTGTCATTTATCCCTTGAGAATGTAATTTTATTTTCTCTTTTTCCTTTTTCCAATGTACAAGTTTATTTGATACAGACACTTTTCCACACAAGATGTTTATTGTATATATTGTTTAATGAATAAATAATAAAAAAAAGAAATACTGATTCTGTTCCAGACTTTCTATTATTTCCAATAGTCTTTCTTTAAAGGTGGGAAGAACTTCTAAGGTTCTTGGTGTTCTTTATTTTATTTTATTTGTTATATTTGTACCCCGCGCTTTCCCACTCATGGCAGGCTCAATGCGGCTTACATATTATATACAGGTACTTATTTGTACCTGGGGCAATGGAGGGTTAAGTGACTTGCCCAGAGTCACAAGGAGCTGCCTGTGCCTGAAGTGGGAATCGAACTCAGTTCCTCAGTCTAAAGTCCACCACCCTAACCACTAGGCCACTCCTCCACTCTCTCTTTTGATTCCACTCTCTCTTTTGATCCTCAGGTAAATCATATCACACAAGTTGTGTTTTTTTAAATTTCAACAGTTACACGGAATTGTCATTTTTTCATGTTTAGCATTTTACTGTTCTGGTGCAAGCTATCATTTAACTCATTTTGATTACTGTAACAAATGGCAGATGATGTTTAATGCAAGTGCAAAGTGATGCATGTGGGAGAGGAACCCAAACTATAGCTATGTGATGCAAGCAGTGGTGTAGCTACTTGGGGCCATGAGGGCCTAGGCCCTCCAAATTTGCTCTGGGCCCCTGGTTTGGCTGGCGAGGGTCCCCAACCCCCACCAGCTTCGCCAGCACTGGTCTCTGGCGCCGAATTGCCTGCCCTCTTCCCCTCACGGGCCAGCGTGCTCCTTTTAGTGAAACTGATCATGTGCGCATGCTCAATTTCATTAAGACCAGAATGCCAGATGGAGGCTTCAGCTGGCAGGGGTTGGGGACCCTCGCCAGCCAAGGTATTTGTGGCAGCGGTGCTTCAGCTGGTGCAGGTTGGCGATCCCCACCAGCCAAAATATGTTATATAACGGTGGCAGTGGGTGGGGAGCAGCAGGGCAGCTGGGGGGGGGGGGGGGGGGGCAGACCAAAATGTGCCCCCCCCCCTTTGGGCTCTGGACTCCTCCCACCGTGAGGTCTGGCTCCGCCTCTGGATACAAGGTTCCACATTAGGAGTCAACAACCAGGAAAGGGATCAAGGTGTCATCGTTGATGATACTTTGAAACCCTCTGCTCATTGTGCTACGGTGGCTAAGAAAGCAAATAGAATGTTAGGTGGTATTAGGAAAGGAATGGAAAACAAAATGAGGATGTTATAATGACTTTGTATCACTCCATGGTGCGGCCGCACTGCAAATACTGTATGTAATTCTGGTCACCGTATCTCAAAAAGATATAGTTGCATTAGAAAAGGTACAGAGAAGGGCGACAAAATGATGACGGGGATGGGACAACTTCCCTATGAGGAAAGGCTAAAGTGGCTTGGGCTCTTCAGCTTGGAGAAGAGATGACTGACGGGAGATATGATAAAGGTTTATAAAACACTGAGTGGAGTGGACAGGTAGATGTGAATCGCTTATTTACTGTTTAAAAAACACTAGGATTATGGGGTACTCAATGAAGCTTCTAAATAGTAAATTTAAACAATCAGAGAAAATAATTCTTCACTCAACATGGTAAAAGCAGTTAGCTTAGCAGGGTTTAAAAAAGGTTTGGATAATTTCTTAAAAGTCCATAGGCCATTATTAAGATGGACTTGGGGAAATCTACTGCTTATTTCTAGGATAAGCACCATAAAAACTGTTTACTGTTCTGGGATCTTGCCAGGTACTTGTGACCTGGATTGGCCACTGTTAGAGGATACTGTGCTTGATGGGCCTTCGGTCTGTCCCAGTATGGCAGCGCTTATATTCTTAACTTTGTTCAAAGTTACAAATTTTGCAAAATACAGCAGCCAAACTTATATTGAGACTCAAAAGATCAGATAGTGTTTCTTCTGCTCTTATTTCTCTTCATTGGCTGCCATTTGATGCCCGTGGCTTGTTTAAATTGGCTTGTATAATATTCAAAATGTTTGATGGCTTTGTTCTGGCTTATATTTTTAATTTCCTACGCTAACAGTATTAACAGAACTAGAGATCCATTTTGTTGTTCTTGCCTTCTTTTTCAGGAGTTAGGTATAAACGGAATTTTGAGGATTCTTTCATTTATCAAGTTCCTCATTTTTGGTTATCCCTTTCATCTGTTTTGCGTTCTCTGGATTCTTATTATTCTTTTTGTAAAAACTTGAAAACATATCTGTTCAAGAAATTCTTAGGCTAATTTTGTTGTATTATTTCTCTTAATTGTTACTTGCTTTGAACCACTTTTGTGGGAGTTAGTGCGATAACAAGAGCTATATTACATTACAAATCAAGGGACTGATCCATATTTCTATAAAACAAATTAAGTTTAAGAATATGTAGTTTAAAAATTGGAAATGAACTAGCCAACCAGTAATTATTTTGTCCACCAGAGGGTGCTATGTACATACAGTTTACTAAATACTGGATTTAAATAAATGGCAGAGATTAGATATAAAGGTTTTAGAAATATTTGAAATGAACATGAAGTTGGATAGTTTATTATTCATGACCTTTTTGAAGATTTTTAGCATCTGAAGTTGAATAGTTTGCATATAACAATAGAAATATTTATCTACCAGATGGCACTGAGTATCTTTGTATAGCGAATGCTACATACCTGTAGAAGGTATTCTCCGAGGACAGCAGGCTGATTGTTCTCACTGATGGGTGACGTCCACGGCAGCCCCTCCAATCGGAAACTTCACTAGCAAAGTCCTTTGCTAGCCCTCGCGCGCCCGCGCGCACCGCGCATGCGCGGCCGTCTTCCCGCCCGAACCGGCTCGAGCCGGCCAGTCCAGTATGTAGCAAGACAATACACTTCAAGGGAAGACACAACTCCAAAGGGGAGGCGGGCGGGTTTGTGAGAACAATCAGCCTGCTGTCCTCGGAGAATACCTTCTACAGGTATGTAGCATTCGCTTTCTCCGAGGACAAGCAGGCTGCTTGTTCTCACTGATGGGGTATCCCTAGCCCCCAGGCTCACTCAAAACAACAACATTGGTCAATTGGGCCTCGCAACGGCGAGGACATAACTGAGATTGACCTAAAAAATTTACCAACTAACTGAGAGTGTAGCCTGGAACAGAACAAACAGGGCCCTCGGGGGGTGGAGTTGGATCCTAAAGCCCAAACAGGTTCTGAAGAACTGACTGCCCGAACCGACTGTCACGTCGGGTATCCTGCTGCAGGCAGTAATGAGATGTGAATGTGTGGACAGATGACCACGTCGCAGCTTTGCAAATTTCCTCCATGGTGGCTGACTTCAAGTGGGCTACCGACGCAGCCATGGCTCTAACATTATGAGCCGTGACATGACCCTCAAGAGCCAGCCCAGCCTGGGCGTAAGTGAAGGAAATGCAATCTGCTAGCCAATTGGATATGGTGCGTTTCCCTACAGCCACTCCCCTCTTGTTGGGATCAAAAGAAACAAACAATTGGCGGACTGTCTGTGGGGCTGTGTCCGCTCCAGATAGAAGGCCAATGCTCTCTTGCAGTCCAATGTGTGCAGCTGACGTTCAGCAGGGCAGGAATGAGGACGGGGAAAGAATGTTGGCAAGACAATTGACTGGTTCAGATGGAACTCCGACACAACCTTTGGCAGAAACTTAGGGTGAGTGCGGAGGACTACTCTGTTGTGATGAAATTTGGTGTAAGGGGCCTGGGCTACCAGGGCCTGAAGCTCACTGACTCTACGAGCCGAGGTAACTGCCACCAAGAAAACGACCTTCCAGGTCAAGTACTTCGGATGGCAGGAATTCAGTGGCTCGAAAGGAGGTTTCATCAGCTGGGTGAGAACGACATTGAGATCCCATGACACTGTAGGAGGCTTGACAGGGGGCTTTGACAAAAGCAAACCTCTCATGAAGCGAACAACTAAAGGCTGTCCTGAGATCGGCTTACCTTCCACTTGGTAATGGTATGCACTGATCGCACTAAGGTGAACCCTTACGGAGTTGGTCTTCAGACCAGACTCAGACAAGTGCAGAAGGTATTCAAGCAGGGTCTGTGTAGGACAAGAGCGAGGATCTAGGGCCTTGCTGTCACACCAGACGGCAAACCTCCTCCAATGAAAGAAGTAACTTCTCTTAGTGGAGTCTTTCCTGGAAGCAAGCAAGATGCGGGAGACACCCTCTGGCAGACCAAAGAGGCAAAGTCTACGCCCTCAACATCCAGGCCGTGAGAGCCAGGGACTGGAGGTTGGGATGCAGAAGAGCCCCTTCGTCCTGCGTGATGAGGGTCGGAAAACACTCCAATCTCCACGGTTCTTCGGAGGATAACTCCAGAAGAAGAGGGAACCAGATCTGACGCGGCCAAAAGGGAGCAATCAGAATCATGGTGCCTCGGTCTTGCTTGAGTTTCAACAAAGTCTTCCCCACCAGAGGAATGGGAGGATAAGCATACAACAGGCCCTCCCCCCCAGTCCAGGAGGAAGGCATCCGATGCCAGTCTGCCGTGGGCCTGAAGCCTGGAACAGAACTGAGGGACCTTGTGGTTCACTTGAGATGCGAAGAGATCACCAGGGGGGTGCCCCACGCCTGGAAGATCTGCCGCATCACACGGGAATTGAGCGACCACTCGTGAGGTTGCATAATCCTGCTCAACCTGTCGGCCAGACTGTTGTTTACGCCTGCCAGATATGTGGCTTGGAGCACCATGCCTTGACGGCGAGCCCAGAGCCACATGCTGACGGCTTCCTGACACAGGGGGCGAGATCCGGTGCCCCCCTGCTTGTTGACATAGTACATGGCAACCTGATTGTCTGTCTGAATTTGGATAATTTGGTGGGACAGCCGATCTCTGAAAGCCTTCAGAGCGTTCCAGATCGCTCGCAACTCCAGAAGATTGATCTGTAGATCGCTTTCTTGGAGGGACCACCTTCCTTGGGTGTGAAGCCCATCGACATGAGCTCCCCATCCCAGGAGGGACGCATCCGTGGTCAGCACTTTTTGTGGCTGAGGAATTTGGAAGGGACGTCCCAGAGTCAAATTGGAGCAAATCGTCCACCAATACAGGGATTCGAGAAAACTCGTGGACAGGTGGATCACGTCCTCTAGACCCCCAGCGGCCTGATACCACTGGGAGGCTAGGGTCCATTGAGCAGATCTCATGTGAAGGCGGGCCATGGGAGTCACATGAACTGTGGAGGCCATGTGGCCCAGCAATCTCAACATCTGCCGAGCTGTGATCTGCTGGGACGCTCGCACCCGCGAGACGAGGGACAACAAGTTGTTGGCCCTCGCCTCTGGGAGATAGGCGCGAGCCGTCCGAGAATCCAGCAGGGCTCCGATGAATTCGAGTTTCTGCACTGGGAGAAGATGGGACTTTGGGTATTTATCACAAACCCCAGTAGCTCCAGGAGGCGAATAGTCATCTGCATGGACTGCAGGGCTCCTGCCTCGGATGTGTTCTTCACCAGCCAATCGTCGAGATATGGGAACACGTGCACCCCCAGCCTGCGAAGCGCCGCTGCTACCACAGCTAGGCACTTTGTGAACACCCTGGGCGCAGAGGCGAGCCCAAAGGGTAGCACACAGTACTGGAAGTGGCGTGTGCCCAGCTGAAATCGCAGATACTGTCTGTGAGCTGGCAGTATCGGGATGTGTGTGTAGGCATCCTTCAAGTCCAGAGAGCATAGCCAATCGTTTTGCTGAATCATGGGGAGAAGGGTGCCCAGGGAAAGCATCCTGAACTTTTCTTTTACGAGATATTTGTTCAGGGCCCTTAGGTCTAGGATGGGACGCATCCCCCCTGTTTTCTTTTCCACAAGGAAGTACCTGGAATAGAATCCCAGCCCTTCTTGCCCGGATGGCACGGGCTCGACCGCATTGGCGCTGAGAAGGGCGGAGAGTTCCTCTGCAAGTACCTTCTTGTGCTGGAAGCTGTAAGATTGAGCTCCCGGTGGACAATTTGGAGGTTTGAGGCCAAATTGAGGGTGTATCCCTGCCGGACTATTTGCAGAACCTACTGATCGGAGGTTATGAGAGGCCACCTTTGGTGAAAAGCTTTCAACCTCCCCCCGACTGGCAGGTCGCCCGGCACGGACACTTGGATGTCGGCTATGCTCTGCTGGAGCCAGTCAAAAGCTCGCCCCTTGCTTTTGCTGGGGAGCCGCGGGGCCTTGCTGAGGCGCACGCTGCTGACGAGAGCGAGCGCGCTGGGGCTTAGCCTGGGCCACAGGCTGTCGGGAAGGAGGATTGTACCTACGCTTGCCAGAAGTATAGGGAACAGTCTTCCTTCCCCCGAAAAATCGTCTACCTGTAGAGGTAGAAGCTGAAGGCTGCCGGCGGGCGAACTTGTCGAATGCGGTGTCCCGCTGGTGGAGAGACTCTACCACCTGTTCGACTTTTTCGCCAAAAATGTTTGTCCGCACGGCAAGGCGAGTCCGCAATCCGCTGCTGGAGTCTATTCTCCATGTCGGCGGCACGCAGCCATGAGAGCCTGCGCATCACCACACCTTGAGCAGCGGCCCTGGACGCAACATCAAAAGTGTCATAAACTCCTCTGGCCAGGAATTTTCTGCACGCCTTCAGCTGCCTGACCCACCTCCTGAAAAGGCTTGGCTTGCTCAGGGGAAAGAGCATCAAACCAAGCCCGCCAACTGCCGCACATTGTCCGCATGTGGATGCCTCGTGTAGAGCTGGTAAGACTGGATCTTGGACACGAGCATAGAGGAATGGTAGGCCTTCCTCCCAAAGGAGTCTAAGGTTCTAGCGGCTTTGCCCGGGGGCGCCGAAGCATGTTCCCTAGAACTCTTAGCCTTCTTTAGGGCCAGATCCACAACTCCAGAATCATGAGGCAACTGCGTGGCGCAATCAGCTCTGGGTCCCCATGGATCCGGTACTGGGACTCAATCTTCTTGGGGATGTGGGGATTACTTAATGGCTTGGTCCAGTTCGCAAGCAATGTCTTTTCAGGACATGGTGCAAGGGAACAGTGGACGCTTCCTTAGGTGGAGAAGGATAGTCCAGGAGCTCAAACATTTCAGCCCTGGGCTCGTCCTCCACAACCACGGGAAGGGGATGGCCGTAGACATCTCCCGGACAAAGGAGGCAAAAGACAGACTCTCGGGAGGAGAAAGCTGTCTCTCAGGAGAGGGAGTGGGATCAGACGGAAGACCCCTCAGACTCCTCGTCAGAGAAATATCTGGGATCTCCTCTTCCTCCCACGAGGCTCCACCCTCGGTGTCAGACACAAGTTCACGGACCTGTGTCTGCAACCTCGCCCTGCTCGACTCTGTGGAGCCACGTCCACGATGGGGGCGTCGAGAGGTAGACTCCCTGGCCCGCATCGGCGAAGCTCCCTCCGCCGACGTAGTCGGGGAGCCTTCCTGGGAGGTGGCCGCGGTCCGGCACCGCACGCGGCGGTACCGACGTCGGGGACCTCAACCTGGGCGATGGGCCAGCCGGCGCCACGCTCGACGGTACCGGAGGCGCAAGCACCGCGGTACCGGAGGGGTAGGGCGCAACAGCTCTCCCAGAATCTCTGGAGAACGGCCGGAGGCTCTCGTTAGAGTGGCCTGCGGAGAAAGAAAGGCTGAGAGGTTGATGCAGGCGTCGACGTCAGAACCTGTTCCGGGCGTGGAGCGCTGTTCCGGGATGTCCAGAGCGGAGCGCATCGACACCTCCTGAACAGAGGTGAGCGGTCCTCTCGGTGCCGATGCCTGCTGGGTGACGAATCCCTCGGCGACCAGAGCTCTCGGTGCCGACACGGGGAGGAGACCGGTGTCGATGCTTCTTCGATTTCTTCCGAAGCATGTCACCGGAGCTCCCCGGCACCGACGAGGAGGCACGTCGAATCCACCCGTCGCTTCCTCGGGGCCGAGACTGAAGAAGGTCGATCTCGGGGGGGCTGTACACGCAGGAGCCCCTCGGGGCAGGAGGAGACCCACCCGAGGGCTCACCGCCACAGCAGGGGAATGGACAGCCCTCACCTGCACTCCACCCGATGCAACCACCGTCCGACGACATCAGCAGACGAGGTCCTGGTACCACCGAAGTCGATGCAGCTATCCGATGTCTCGGCGCCGATGCAGAGGCCCGATTGCCTCGATGCACTCGATGCAGGGGCGGCCCGAGGAAGATGGTCTGGACGCTGACGACGTCGATGCACTCGAAGATCCCGGTGCCGATGCCGACGAAGAGCCCGAGAACAACACGTTCCACTGGGCTAGTCTCGCTACCTGAGTCCGCCTTTGAAGCAGGGAACACAGACTGCAGTTCTGAGGGCGGTGCTCGGCCCACAGACACTGAAGACACGACGAGTGTCGATCAGTGAGCGAGATAACCCGTGCGCACTGGGTGCACTTCTTGAAGCCGCTGGAAGGCTTCGATGTCATGGGCGGAAAAATCACGCCGGCGAAATCAAAAGCCGAAATGGCGAAATTCGGAGCACCAAAATTTAGAGGGAGAAAAATCTCGACCGAGGCCGAAAAGAGGCCTACCCCGACGACGAAAGAAAACTTACCGGGGCAAAAAAACTAGAAGTACGGGGAGGATTTACACGAAACCCGGCGAGGGGTTTCCGGAGCAACTTCCCGACTAGGACAAGCTTTCCCGAAGGAAAAAACACGTTCAAACAAATTGGACGCGCGAGGTCGACTTTCCGGGGCTCGACACGGCGAAAACACGACCGTACCGAGTGCGGACAAAAGAAGACTGGCCGGCTCGAGCCGGTTTCGGGCGGGAAGACGGTCCCGGCATGCGCGGTGCGCGCGGTGCGCGCGAGGGCTAGCAAAGGACTTTGCTAGTGAAGTTTCCGATTGGAGGGGACTGCCGTGGACGTCACCCATCAGTGAGAACAAGCAGCCTGCTTGTCCTCGGAGAAATATATATATATATATATATATATATCTATAACCAAGCAAATAATGAGAATATGATTCACTGGAGGTTAACACTGTTTTCTTATATGTCATGGGAAAATAAGGTTTAATAAGTATTGTTTTAATTAAGTGAATCATTTTATAAAAATAAATATTAAGATTTTACTATGTGGTAGTATATAAGGCTTGTAACTATTGCAGACAATTTAATAAAGTTAGATATTGATTTAGAGAATTTAAAGCACATGCATTTCTATTTTATTACTACAGTGCCATTCTTGAACCAGTTGCGATTTGCAAAAGTACTAAGCACTTGTTAATTTTTATCTTGCTTTAAGAACTGTGGAATTAGGGAGTTATTAATTTTGCTCTGATGTTATTTGCAGATTTGTGTGCCTGTTCAGAACACCGACGACCTTGAAGAAAACCATTTTTATGGCGAAATGGGTCCCTTAGATTGGGGTGTTGCAGCAGATTATAAAGATTTTCAAAATATTAATACAAGGTGCTTTAAGTTCTTCACCTGAAAGGGTCCTATCCCCATTATCCTTTTCGTTGCCCTTCTCTGTACCTTTTCTAATTCCATTATTTTATTTAGATTTTGCTCACACCTTTTTCAGTAGTAGCTCAAGGTGAATTACATTCAGGTACTCTGGATATTTCTCTGTCCCAGGAGGGCTCACGATCTAAGTTTGTACCTGAGGCAATAGAGGGTTAAGCGACTTACCCAAGATCACAAGGAGCAGCAGTGGGATTTGAACTGGCCACCTCTGGATTGCAAGACCGGTGCTCTAACCACTAGGCCACTCCTCCACTCCACTATATCTTTTTTGAGATGCGGCAACCAGAATTGAACACAATATTCGATGGTGTGGTCACACCATGGAGCGATTACAAAGGCATTATAACGTCCTCATTTTTGTTTTCCATTCCTTTCCTAATACCTAGCATTCTATTGCTTTCTTAGCCCCAGCAGCACACTGAGCAGAAGGTTATTTGCAATGCTCTCTGCTAGGGATACCTTTTTCTTTTCTAGGAGTCATCCAACTGGTTGTAGTTATCAAAGCAGATCTGTATTGCAAAAGTTGCACTAGCTCCCAATTTTGTGGAGGGTTAAATTTAAATCCCTGCATAGCCCCTCCTGAAAGTGTTATGTGCCATCTCAGTGCCGGAGGAACTCATTGCTGGAGAAGGTAGTGACAAGCAGCTGGCCTTGCTGAGTTTAAAGGGGGTCTGGATAGATTCTTGAAGAAAGTCCATTGATCGTTATTAAATTTGGGGTTTTGCCAGGTTCTTGGGGCCTGGATTGGCCGCTGTCGGAGACGGAGTGCTGGGCTTGATGGACCTTGGGTCTTTTCCCAGCATGGCGGTGCTTATGTGCTTATATCTATAGAAAACGGAAGGCAGAAAAGACCATATGGCCTGTCCAGTCTGGTCATCCATGCCATCTACTCTCCCTTTCACTTCCTTAGAGATCCTATGGACTTGTCCCAACTTTCTTGAATTCGCAGCTTTGTTTGCACCACTTCAACCAGGAGGTTGTTCCATGAATTCACCACCCTTTCCGTGAAGAACCTATTTCCTCAGATTAATTCTGAGTCTATCCTTTTCAACTTCATCCTATAGCCCCTCATTCCAGAGATTTATTTCAATTGAGACTCGCCTCCTATGCATTTATGCCATGTAAGCATTTTAAACATCTCATTCATATCTCCCCCCCTCGCATCTTTCTTCCAAAGAATGCATATTGAAATCTTTAAGTCTGTCCCCATACACTTTATGACGAAGACCACTGACGATTTTAGTAGCCGCCCTCTGGACCAACTCCATCCTGTTTCTATCTTTTAGAAGGTTTGATCTCCAGAATTGTACACAATATTCTAAATGAGGTTCACCAAAGTTTTATACAGTAGCAACATCACCACCCTTTTTTCTACTGGCCATTCCTCTCCCTATGCACCCAAGCATCCTTCTAGCATTTGCCATCACCTTTTTCTACCTGTTTGGCCACCTTAAAATTACCTATTCTTTATTTGGATTTTTGCCGACACCTTTTTCAGTAGTAGCTCAAGGGAGTTACATTCAGGTGCACTCTGTATTTGTATTACTGTATTAGTAGTATCTTCCCCATCACAGCTATATTTTAAATGCCTTCTATTAAATCCTTATCCATTTCTTCTGTCTGTGAAGGAGGCCTAAGTTGTCTAAAGATTTTCTCTCTCACAATTTGTGTCTGATATATGTTTTCTAACTGGCACAATGAAAGCATATTTCACGTTAGGTTTTTGCTTGTTGAATTAGTTAATTTCTTTTTGAATAATGAATTTACATTATGTTGATATGTGCTGTCTTACCTTGATGGCTATTATTGTTTTTATATTATGCATTTGTTTCTTTGTGGTGTTTTAATACATATAATCAGCACAGGATAGAGTTGTTTCTGGATTGCAGAGCACTGTAGAAGCACCCATGAAAGTGGGGGCAGTGTCAGAGGACTATCGGATGAAAGTGTGATGGATAAATTTGTATGGTTAAACTGATTGGGGTAGATATTGATCTGGCAGTAGGGGGGTGGGGTTAGCCACTCTTGCTGTTATCCCTGGATATTCAATGCTGGCCAGATCCAGACACCGACATTTAATATCTGGGTTATTCAGCTGGGTATCCCTTATCCAGTTAAGTCTAATGTTAAGCACTTAAAATGTCCAAGTGACACCGCATAAACAAAGGACCGTGTTTATGTTATCTGACTTGTATAGTTGATTTAGGTGGCTAAGTGCCAACTCTGCCCCGGACTACTCACTAAAAAGTCAGCTCTCAGTTTCGTGGTCAGTGGCGATTTCAGCAGCATTAACCAGTTAAATGCCACTGCATATCAGCAGATAGGCCCGTGCATGCGATTTAACCGGCAGGGAGTCTCTCCTGGCTGATTAAATCGCTTTGAATTTTGACTAGATTGTTTTGTTAACTGCTTTGAATGACTATTGCCCGAATTAGCAGTAGGCGAGATTTTATTAATTTTAAAAAATTAAAAAAAGAGACTACCTGAGAATAAACATTTATCCCCTCATTCTGTCACACTTACACAAATGAAATGTATACTTACTTGCATCAGCATAAGCAGAGCACGCGACACTATTCAATAATTTAAGTGTGCAAATTGCTTAGCGTGTAAATGCAAGGGGGAGCTAAACAGGGAGGGGCATGTGGGGTGTAACCTTTATACAATACCATATATTACACACATACATGTTGCATTTAGGTGCAGACCTGGCATTAAGTGGGCGCGTCTAAATGTAGACGCACCAATATCAACTTATGCTAGTATTCTAGAACAGAAATTACACGTCGGTGCCGGTATAAAACAGGCTCAGAGCCTGCGTAAAGTGGTTTCCAGTTCTAGGTCTGGTTCTTTAGCACTTAAGGGCCCTTTTTACTAAGCGGCGGTAAGTCCAACGCGAGCTTACCGCTCGCTATACAGGAAGTACCACCGAGCTACCACAGAAGCCCAGCGGTACTTCCCACCCCTAGTGCGCCATCATTTCCGGCGCTACAAAATTTTTGTAGCACCGGAGTGTACCCAGCAGTAATCGGGAAGTGCTGCGCGCTGCCCAGTTACCACAGGGTTAATGCGGGAGCCAAGGCCGCCCCCCACCCCCCCCGAAATGGCCACACAGCAAGTGCTTTAATTGCCACCTGGCTATTTCCTGTAGGAAAGCGAGACTTCCCTTTTACCCACTGCAGTAAAAGGGGGCCTTGGCACTCGTATAAAACACACGCTGATGCCAGCGCTGTTCCCCTTTTGTCGCACCTTGGTAAAAGGGGACCTAAGTGACTGAGTCTAAAGCAGAACTGAAGGCAACAGTGAGTAGACATGCAGAAGGAATCCAGGGAACGTGACGTTTGAAAGAGCAGGCTGGGCGTCTCACTAAACGTTTGAATAGTGAGAACTTCCTTTCTTACACAAAAAGAAAAGTGCACATTTCTAGCAAGAAGTTTATTAAGTGTAACTTTGGTTCCAAGTACTCCATCCTTATTTAATACCTTTAGTTAAAAACAATTATATAAGACCAAATACAAAAAGTATTAAATTACAAAAACAACTCCATTAAGGCTCCCTTTGTATTAACATAGTCAAACTTGAAGACTATAAAGTCAAAATCCTCTAACAGCTACAAAGAAAAAAAAAACAAGTTTCTATCATTCTATCAATGTGAGGATTTACAGAACAAACATTTAGTGGACAAAACATGTCACATGACATGAGATCTTTTGCACATAAACAGATTGAAAATACTCCAACATCCAATTATCAAAGATACAACTAGACTTTGCCCGCCATTTTCAAAATTATAATCACTTTCAGTTTCCAGACAAAATCCGCCAGAATTCAAACATCACTGAAAATGACGTGTTTCATGATCAATGCATGTTTGTGTCTACACATGACAGAACTAGAAACAGGAACAGCTTACCTTTAGGAATATGATACCAGCCTCACCTGACAGGACAAACCATCGCTGCTGTATTTTACAACTAGGACTGCCAGACAAAGTTAGGAAGAAATGGAGAGAAAGGAAATCCGCAGGTGATGAGTTGAGGCAGTGTGGAAAAGTATAAATAAAACTGGCTGGTTATGGCAGCGAGGCACACAGTAAGAATCCCCAGCAGAGGTCGACAGAGAATCCTCATGTGAATGAATTAACTCTAGGCTGCTTTTAGAACAAGTTCCTTCCTTGCCACTCTGAGCAAGGAGAGAGAGAGAGAGAATGAGGGCTACCTCAGCAGCTCACAGAGTCTGTGTGTAAAAATTACAACCAATGCTCTTTGTAGAAGGACTGATCTCCAGCAATAATGCAGAGCACTAGAGATGAGCTGGTGCCTTCACACTTTCACCTGCTCCACGTGGGACTCACCTTCTCTCACTAGTCCAGTTTATGCAGGGACAAGGCTCATTGATAAAACCAAAAACTAACTTGAGAGTGTAATGAGGAAATAGCAAAGGAGATGGGGGTCCTGACAGCCCCCACCCTCCCCCTCAATCCCCAGAGCTGGTAAAACCAGAACTCTTCCACCACCACTCAAACTTTGACAACTAGCTGTCTTGATTAGTAAAACTGCACCCAATCCCCTACTAAATCATTGGATTGAATTTATAAAGCAAAGAAAACAAACATTCCTATCAGAAACATCTCACAGGCTGTTCACAGAGAACAAAGGCCAGTCCTTGAGCACCAGGTCTGAACTATCCAGCATGGTTTACACACGAGGTGGATTTTTGCTCCATCGTTCAGTGGAATAAATCAGTTATCCAATAGGTTTTGCAGAGTCTTGTGACCAAGCTTAGTTATATTCCAGTTGGGAGGGGAATTTGTTATAAATGGCTTTATGGCACTGGAAAAAAAAATCCGAGATGTATTTGCTAATCACATGTAATATTACATCTTAAAGATGATGATCTGCACATTGTCAACAGCATAACCTAAGAAACTAAATATTCAAGTCTGCAGGGTTTCTACACACAGATAAAACACAGATCCATCAGCTTCTCCAGCCAGAAAGTTACTCATCACCACTGGAAACTAGACCAGGCATCTCCAGGTAAAACCAGCCGGTGTAACCAAAACATGCAACCGTGACTCTTTCCCCCCACACCAAATCCAGCCCTTTCCCTTACATCTTTCAGGCTGCCGTCTTGCCATCTTAAAATGATGGGTTTCTTCACCACGACAATCATTTCAGAACGGCCCCAGACCTTCAAAGTAATTCTGGCGGTTTGCAGCTTCTGGATTGCAGGTCTGGTGAACCTTGGTGCAAATTTAAACATTAACAAATCGTTTGTGTTAACACACATTTAGCTTTACAAATTATAACCATAAGGCCCCTTTCAGTGGTTTCACTTTATCTACCCCCCCCCCCCCCAACCTTTCTATTTCAGTTCAATTATGCTACATTAAGGTGGACCAGCTCTGCTCTTTAGTTTTCCTATGGGGTGAATCAAGTGTACAAATTATTAAAGGCTCCTAAAAATCTATCAATGACCCAGCTATTGAGATGTACAGGGCATAGGCAGCAGGATCAAAGGGTAGAGCTGTCTGAGGGCACCTGAGCCACCTCCACCTCCCGCTATTAGGGCCCCTTTGTCTCACTGAACTCAGACAGAGATATGTGCTGCATGTTGCAAGCACATCTCGACAGCTGCAATCCATGAATGGTGCTTCCTACTGAGGGCTTTAAGCCCAGGGCTAACAAAGAAAAGATACACAACCATGAAGGCAATCAGCTAATGACCTTACAAAAAAGTATCATCCTATTCTCTGCATAGGTAAAATAACTTTTTGCACCCCACCTCCCCCTAGTCCCCATAGCTGCATCCTATGTCTCCCTGAGGCGACAGGTTTTGTCCTCTCTGACTGGAGTTCCCAGTGATTAGGGCCCATAGTACAAAAAAACCAGCTGCTGCCATTTTACTTTCCAGCAGCAGCATTTAGGAACAGCTGACAGACTTTGGCTCTGTGTAGGGGGGCAATACAGGCAAAGCCCACACATTCACCTAAGTTTATAACCAAACTCAGCATTCTCAAACAGAAGAAGCTGTCAGGGGTCAAAGCTACCCAAGGTCAACTGTCTGTTTCACCTTTCGTCCTGCCATCGAGAAATTATTCTAACAGGCTTAAGCACCGGCACAGTTCACTTCAAAACTTCCTGCTTTGTTCCCAGGATTTAGGTACAATAAAGAACCCGAGGTGAAGAATGTTATACACAGTGAACCTCCTTAAACAGTTATCAACATAAATTATTTTTTAAAAGATTGGCTTGGACACCACACCAGACTTGGACTGGAAGAAGCCAAGCTGTCCGGTGCCTAAGACCTCTCTCCAGTGGCCCAGGTTTTCAGTCCCTGAATAAGTTTTCGAAAGGTCTGTGTGCTGGATGGAAACGTGTTGCTTCACGCACCAGCCCACCCTTAAGTGCCTCTCCTGATGAGGTGGTTCACACAGGCTGCAGCCATTGGTCCCACACAGCTTCCAAGAACACATTCCAGCTGCAAAATGTCATCAAACCTCCCCCTCCCCCCCTCCCTCCTCTGGTAAATCATGAAATCCTGAAGTCTCTGTAAGGTTCGACACCTATGAATCAGCATCGGGTGCCTCTTGGTTTGTTCGTCGCAGGTTGCCTTTGACCTTAACAAATTCAGGGGCATTTTCCCGCTCCTCCTCACTCTTTTGCTTGTCGAGATCGAGCTAGAAGAATAATTAAAATACAGCGATTATCCAAAGAAATGAACATATTAATGTAACAAGGTAGATATCAGCAGGAGGACCGTTTGGCCCACCCAGTCTGCTTGGTTGTCCATTCTACACTGCTCTCACGAAGGATCTCTCCCAGCTGGCTGTTGTGCAAGTTTGACTGCCTGCAGGTTATAGTTCTTTCTCCATAACTGAAGAAACGTACCTTATCTCTGAAATGACTCAATTTTAAAATATATATTCATTCAAAGTTGTAAACAATCATAATAAATACAATCAAAAATACACTTTTTCTGAGGCCTTCGGCCAAACAGCTTCATACCATTTCTCACCTTAGCTTTTACGCTTTCTATGCCTTCTCTGGGGTTTTTTTTTTCCTTTTGTATCTATTTTGGGTGTGGGATAGATAGCTTATTAACATTTTCCAACATATAAAATCTTTAATTAAGAAATCTTTTCATATATTAAGAAAACTTAGAACAGTTCGAAATTACTTCGATTCTGACAAGTTTACATTATTGGTTCAGGCTCTAACCCTATCTAGATTCGATTATTGTAATAGTTTCTCAAAGACACTTGGAAAAAGATTTCAACTTATCCAAAATACGGCGGCATGGCTGATTTTCTTTCAGCCACTCCTTGCTGCGAGACTGTTCTGGCTCCGGTTGAGGCCAGGGCTAAGCTTAGTCACGTTTAAGATTATTTACAGTGTTGCACCATTTTATCTACACGAGCTTGTGCAGCTCTTACAGGATAATCCTATTAATAATAGGAAAACCCGTGATTGCATGTTGCTAAATTTTCCAGCAGTCCGATCAATAAGATCTAAGAAACTGTTCATTCTTCTCTTCACTACCAAACTGCTTCATTATGGAATTCTCTACCTTTACAGATGTGTATGCTTAGGAATTATAAATATTTCATACAGTTCTTAAAACGTTTCTGTTTTATGAATATTTGGGATAATGATTTGTACTTATAATTTGATCGTGTTGTTTTATCTGTGATAGCATGCACCTTCCTGAGGTTATGTCTCAGTGCTTTTGATTTGTGATCCACAATGAACTAAATATTGGTATTTGCAGACAATAAGCCCTGCATAACATAGCATTTTAACATTGATGATTGTTAACTGTGTAGATGCCAATATTGGCAAACTTGTGGTATAGCAAGCTGTGTGTATAAATAAATAAACAATACACAACGCCTACAAATGACCCAGAGCCCTTGTTGCTGGCTCATATGGGATGACCTTATCTCTTCTTCCTGGAAGCTTGATGCAGCCACACCACCAGAGCTTTGTTTTGGCTCTGAATTGCTCCATGTCATGGAGCATAAAGGTTTTCATAATTAGTCCGGCTCCCGGAGCCCCCCACCCAATTTCTTTCCCCTTCTGTTCCTTCGCCTGCTCTTACCACTTCCCTCTGTACGCGTCCCAAGACAACATACTGTAAATCCTGTCCTGCTAGAATACTATTTCCACCACCTTCTCAGTTAAGGATTTCCTCATACCTCCTCTGATCCTCCCTCCTTCCAACTTTCATGGCTGTTACTTTTGATCCAAGAGTATGAGACATCAAGAGAAACAAATAGCAGATGAAATATATTCA